>NC_086375.1:46493954-46498954 GCF_036588685.1 Mytilus trossulus | reverse complement strand
TCTTGTGAACGTTTTAAAAACCCAAGTAAAAATAACTGTTCATAATCAATGGAATTAACCATGTCAGGTGGGTAATTAATAAATATGTTGTGTAATGTGTCTTTCAGGTAATCATGAAGTGGTTGAATCTTTTGACAATGTACAAACAGGTGACCAAGATTCTCTATACCTTGGCCGCATGCTTTGCATGTGCCTGTATCTGCCTGACCTATTCTGACCAACTTTTCAAGTGTAAAAATAGCTCGATGGACAATCCTATAATTTAAACAATGACAATCAGGAGGTAAACAACTCTGATTGACAACCAAATAAAGACTTTTGAAATTGAGAGGCGGATACTGCTCCTCCCAATGCTTTTCAGCAGAGGGCGTTTCAAAAAATTTTGACAGAAGAAGGCTGTAAAATAATTTCGTCACAGCACTTCTAAAATGAATTTCTCTGTCATTATCTAAACAAATTTTAACAATCGGAGCATTTTCAACATTCAGAGGATTTTCGGATTTTAATAGTTCTTTCCACTCTTCAGGAATACATCGTATGATTTTTTCGAAAGCTGTTTTTATTTGTTCTGTTTTTTCATCAGGAAATTTTTGTTTTATTATTTCATCTATTGAATTTGATGTGAAGAAACCCGGCATAAATTCATAGCAAATGTCTTTTATCCGTATCAAGCCTGTTTGAATGAATTTTTCAAACAGAAGCATTTTACCGTTGCATGTTATATTTGGATTACAAAACAGCGGATTATTATATACATGTTGCACTTGAAAATCGATTTTGAAATCGGCTTTTATTTTATAATATGCGTTTATCATTTCTTGATAATAAAGTGGTAAGTGTTTAATCTGTTTTGAATTTAAATGCGTATACACAATATCTTGTTTTAAATCCATATTATCGATTTTAGTAATAAAGTAATCAAACGCACCTTTCCAGATTGATTGACATTCAGGATCCAAATATTTTTTAAGAAATTTTAGTCTAAAGGCTTGCATTTTTAGAAAAATATCAGGAATATTTAATCCACCTTCAAGTTTTGTACCTACTACACTTTGATATTTTACTAAATGTGATTTATTTTGCCAAAGAAACTTTATAACAATTAGACGGATTTCATTTTTAACTTTTTCTGGCAATGGACATACAGTTACAGTATAATATAACCTCGACATTATAAGGGAAGTTAAAACTGTAGCTCGACCTGGTAAAGTTAAATCTCTTTTATTCCAAAAGAATAAAATTGTTTTTATCTTTTTTATTTTATCTTTCCAGTTTAGAATTTCACATAACTCTTTATCTTTTCCAACATATATGCCTAAAACTTTTGTTACATTTTCACATTTTTGTATATTTAGTTTATGTAACTCTGAATCAGTAATATTACCAGAGCCTAAGCACATAATTTCAGATTTTTGTCTGTTAATTTTAGCTCCAGAAGCTTCACTGTACAAATTTAGAACTTTGAAAGTTTCATTTACAGATTCTTTATTTGAAGTAAAAATATTTGTGTCATCTGCGTGTTGAAATATTTTAGCATTTACAGTTGACTTTGGGATATTTACACTCTGGATATTTTTATTTTTAATTATAGCTTGACCTAATGGTTCTGCCACCAATACATAGAGGAGAGCAGAAACTGGACACCCTTGTTTTATTGAATTATTAAGTTTAACATACTTTGTAAGGAAACCATTACATTTTACACTGCTGTTTACATTGTTATAGAATATTTTAATCCACTGCATAAATTTAGGACCAAAACCAAATTTTTCTAAAACTAGAAACAGATAGTCATGGTCAACCTTATCAAAAGCTTTTTCCTGATCTACTTTTATAAGATAGGCTTCTAAATCATCATTTTCAATTATTTCAATTAAATCTCTTATACTTGATGTAGTGTCTGCAATGTCACGGCCTAATATGCAACATGTTTGAAAACTAGACACTAGTTTCGGCAGAACAAATTTTAATCTATTAGACATTATCCTAGCAATTATTTTGTAGTCTACACAAAGCAAAGATATCGGTCTAAAATTTTTTAATGAATTTTTATCCCCTTTGTTTTTATAAACTAAGTTTATTATACCATGCCGCATGGATCTTGTTAATATATGTTCTTCTTCTATAACTTTAAAAATTTTAAGAAAAATCTCACCAAACAAATGAAAAAATTTACAAAAGAACTCAACTGTTAGTCCATCAGGACCTGGTGATTTATTTTTTGACATGCCAAATAATGACGATTTAATTTCATGCAGAGTTAAATCTGTTTCTAAATTTTCACTGTCTTCATCAGAAACTTTTTCAGAAATAAATTCCAAAATTTCTTTTGCTTTATCTTTATCTATTACTGTACTAGAGTATAACTCTTTATAAAATTTATGTACTTCTTCTAAAATTTCATCTGTAGTTTTTAAAATTTTGCCCTCTGTCGTTTTTAATTCTTTTACAGCGTTACTATTTTGTTTATATTTTTCAAGTTGCAAAAAATATTTAGAACTTTTATCACCGTCTATGGCCCATTGAGCCTTTGAGCGCAATATTGCACCTTTACAGATTTTATCTTCATATGCTTTAAGTTTTAGTTTCATTTCTTCGAACTTATTTACATCAAAATTTACATTATTTACTGCCATAGACGATAGTTTTTCATATTCATTTTGAAGCTTAAAATATTCTGACTTTTCAATACGCGATTTATTTTGAGCATATGATTTTGATAATTGTTTAATTTTAAATTTTAAATTATCATACCAAATAAGCGGCTCATCATCAAAAAGTCTACAGCTTTTTTCTTTTTCAATTAGTCGTGAAATTTTTTGAACATAATCCTCGTCGTGTAATAACAAATTATTAAATATCCATAACCCTGGGCCTCTCTCAATTTCAGTAAAATCTATATTTAGATTAACAAAAGAGTGGTCACTGAATGTATTATGTTTATAATACACATTTTTGACGAATTGTGAATATGCTTTCGGAATGAAAATGTGGTCAATTCTACTTTGTATTAGGACATTTTGAACGATACGACGCCAAGAGAAGGTTCGTGCATTTTGATTTCTCGCTCGCCATACATCATACAAGTTAGACATGTCACAAATGTTTGTGAGTTTTTTGTATGCTTTATCTTGTGTGTGTTCTGTTTTACCACAACGATCAAGATTTGACAGAGATGTATTCATATCACCTAGTAAAATAATATTTTCCGAATTCGGCATTTTAGAAGTAAGTCTCTCAAAAAAAGTAATTTTTTCTTGCATTATGTTTGGAACATAGCAATTAATTATATCAATAGTTTTATCATCCTGTTTAAAGGAAATATGGATACATCTACCGTCAAAACTCTGAACTTCCGACACTTGATTTTGTACTCTTTTGCTTATTAAAAAAGCAACACCTTGTCTCAGGTTTACACCATTACAAAAATATATTTTTCCTTCCCAAAATTTTTCAATATTTGGAATAATACCATCATCCCAAAAGGTTTCTTGTATACCAACAATATCAAAATAATTTTCTGTACAATATTTTGTAAAATTCTGAAACTTTGTTACATCTCTGAGACCATTAGCATTTATGCTAACAATATTTACCATCAACAAGAAAAATAAACAATAAAGGTGTGTACCTATGAACTTGAACTTGGTTGTTTGAGGGGGAGTTTGGACTTAGGATTAGACTTCATCTTCTTAATATCCTCAGGGGTGAGGTTGGGGCTATTAACTAAACGACGCCTTCTTTTTTTCCCCATATTACGAGCCAGTTCCTCATCAGTTATTTCCATTTCAAGCTCACTGGCAATCGAAGACTCTGCATTTTTGTCAACATCAGAATCAACCACAACATTTGACTCATGAGAAACTGACTCGTTCACTTTTTTTGACCCCCCTTTTTTATGCAAAATATTTATTTCATTGTCAATTAAATTGTCTTTTGAAAGTTCATGTACTGTCATAACTTCAGTTTGTTCATCATCATCACCAGAATCAGTTTTAGGATTTTCATCTAGGATAAGTTCATCTTGTGCATTATTTTCATCTAGGTTTAGTTCATCTTGGGCAGTATTTACATCGGAATTTTCTTTAACATCTGTTACTTCATCACGGTCATCTAAATTTAGCGTATCATCAACATCATCACGATCATCATTGTTAACCTCTTCATCTTCTTCCATTTGTTCATCATTAGTTACGTTATCATTTTCGACATTAGAGTCTTCAGCATTCACGTCATCTTGGGGTTCTGTATCAGGACGATCATGATCCCATACAAATTCACAGGTACAGTTAGCTGGATACCGGTGACACTTATCACATCGTGGTTTCGGACAATTGCGTGCCAAATGACCACTCTCTTTGCAACGATAACACATATTATCAGGACAGTTAATATAGACATGGCCGGATTCGAAACATTTCGAACAGACCCTTTTCTGGTTGTCATGTAATACTCGTATGTATTCGTGCGAATTTACACCTGTCGAAAATTTCATACTGTACGGTAGACTTTGACGAAATTCAGGGAATCTTACTACCACGTACCTTGTACCATCTGCAATGGACGTGCCAGGATGCATTCGGCGTTTAATAGGTGATATAAGTTCTGCACCGAAATCTTCAAGTTTTTTCGTAATTTCGTCATCCGTCACGTAATATGACACATTTAGGAAGCTCACCATTTTTTGCTTTGAAAATACAGCGTTCGGCTGGAATTTCACATTGTTAACTTTGAACCCAGTGTCACACAACAAATCAACAGCTTCTAATTCTTTAAGAGTTATTTCGTAAACATTTCCGCTTTTAGGTACGCAAGCCTCTACTACACCTTCACCAATTTCTGCTTCTACACTATTTATTACAGACAAGGCCGAAACATTTTTATTGTCCCCAACATCAACAAGGACAGTCTGTTCTTTCACAGTTCTATTCGCCCCCCTTTCACTGACTGCAGATCGAGAGGTCCCCGGTTCGAACCCGGGTGCCCCCTTTTTTACTACT
>NC_086375.1:46483954-46488954 GCF_036588685.1 Mytilus trossulus | reverse complement strand
ACAATGACAATCAGGAGGTAAACAACTCTGATTGACAACCAAATAAAGACTTTTGAAATTGAGAGGCGGATACTGCTCCTCCCAATGCTTTTCAGCAGAGGGCGTTTCAAAAAATTTTGACAGAAGAAGGCTGTAAAATAATTTCGTCACAGCACTTCTAAAATGAATTTCTCTGTCATTATCTAAACAAATTTTAACAATCGGAGCATTTTCAACATTCAGAGGATTTTCGGATTTTAATAGTTCTTTCCACTCTTCAGGAATACATCGTATGATTTTTTCGAAAGCTGTTTTTATTTGTTCTGTTTTTTCATCAGGAAATTTTTGTTTTATTATTTCATCTATTGAATTTGATGTGAAGAAACCCGGCATAAATTCATAGCAAATGTCTTTTATCCGTATCAAGCCTGTTTGAATGAATTTTTCAAACAGAAGCATTTTACCGTTGCATGTTATATTTGGATTACAAAACAGCGGATTATTATATACATGTTGCACTTGAAAATCGATTTTGAAATCGGCTTTTATTTTATAATATGCGTTTATCATTTCTTGATAATAAAGTGGTAAGTGTTTAATCTGTTTTGAATTTAAATGCGTATACACAATATCTTGTTTTAAATCCATATTATCGATTTTAGTAATAAAGTAATCAAACGCACCTTTCCAGATTGATTGACATTCAGGATCCAAATATTTTTTAAGAAATTTTAGTCTAAAGGCTTGCATTTTTAGAAAAATATCAGGAATATTTAATCCACCTTCAAGTTTTGTACCTACTACACTTTGATATTTTACTAAATGTGATTTATTTTGCCAAAGAAACTTTATAACAATTAGACGGATTTCATTTTTAACTTTTTCTGGCAATGGACATACAGTTACAGTATAATATAACCTCGACATTATAAGGGAAGTTAAAACTGTAGCTCGACCTGGTAAAGTTAAATCTCTTTTATTCCAAAAGAATAAAATTGTTTTTATCTTTTTTATTTTATCTTTCCAGTTTAGAATTTCACATAACTCTTTATCTTTTCCAACATATATGCCTAAAACTTTTGTTACATTTTCACATTTTTGTATATTTAGTTTATGTAACTCTGAATCAGTAATATTACCAGAGCCTAAGCACATAATTTCAGATTTTTGTCTGTTAATTTTAGCTCCAGAAGCTTCACTGTACAAATTTAGAACTTTGAAAGTTTCATTTACAGATTCTTTATTTGAAGTAAAAATATTTGTGTCATCTGCGTGTTGAAATATTTTAGCATTTACAGTTGACTTTGGGATATTTACACTCTGGATATTTTTATTTTTAATTATAGCTTGACCTAATGGTTCTGCCACCAATACATAGAGGAGAGCAGAAACTGGACACCCTTGTTTTATTGAATTATTAAGTTTAACATACTTTGTAAGGAAACCATTACATTTTACACTGCTGTTTACATTGTTATAGAATATTTTAATCCACTGCATAAATTTAGGACCAAAACCAAATTTTTCTAAAACTAGAAACAGATAGTCATGGTCAACCTTATCAAAAGCTTTTTCCTGATCTACTTTTATAAGATAGGCTTCTAAATCATCATTTTCAATTATTTCAATTAAATCTCTTATACTTGATGTAGTGTCTGCAATGTCACGGCCTAATATGCAACATGTTTGAAAACTAGACACTAGTTTCGGCAGAACAAATTTTAATCTATTAGACATTATCCTAGCAATTATTTTGTAGTCTACACAAAGCAAAGATATCGGTCTAAAATTTTTTAATGAATTTTTATCCCCTTTGTTTTTATAAACTAAGTTTATTATACCATGCCGCATGGATCTTGTTAATATATGTTCTTCTTCTATAACTTTAAAAATTTTAAGAAAAATCTCACCAAACAAATGAAAAAATTTACAAAAGAACTCAACTGTTAGTCCATCAGGACCTGGTGATTTATTTTTTGACATGCCAAATAATGACGATTTAATTTCATGCAGAGTTAAATCTGTTTCTAAATTTTCACTGTCTTCATCAGAAACTTTTTCAGAAATAAATTCCAAAATTTCTTTTGCTTTATCTTTATCTATTACTGTACTAGAGTATAACTCTTTATAAAATTTATGTACTTCTTCTAAAATTTCATCTGTAGTTTTTAAAATTTTGCCCTCTGTCGTTTTTAATTCTTTTACAGCGTTACTATTTTGTTTATATTTTTCAAGTTGCAAAAAATATTTAGAACTTTTATCACCGTCTATGGCCCATTGAGCCTTTGAGCGCAATATTGCACCTTTACAGATTTTATCTTCATATGCTTTAAGTTTTAGTTTCATTTCTTCGAACTTATTTACATCAAAATTTACATTATTTACTGCCATAGACGATAGTTTTTCATATTCATTTTGAAGCTTAAAATATTCTGACTTTTCAATACGCGATTTATTTTGAGCATATGATTTTGATAATTGTTTAATTTTAAATTTTAAATTATCATACCAAATAAGCGGCTCATCATCAAAAAGTCTACAGCTTTTTTCTTTTTCAATTAGTCGTGAAATTTTTTGAACATAATCCTCGTCGTGTAATAACAAATTATTAAATATCCATAACCCTGGGCCTCTCTCAATTTCAGTAAAATCTATATTTAGATTAACAAAAGAGTGGTCACTGAATGTATTATGTTTATAATACACATTTTTGACGAATTGTGAATATGCTTTCGGAATGAAAATGTGGTCAATTCTACTTTGTATTAGGACATTTTGAACGATACGACGCCAAGAGAAGGTTCGTGCATTTTGATTTCTCGCTCGCCATACATCATACAAGTTAGACATGTCACAAATGTTTGTGAGTTTTTTGTATGCTTTATCTTGTGTGTGTTCTGTTTTACCACAACGATCAAGATTTGACAGAGATGTATTCATATCACCTAGTAAAATAATATTTTCCGAATTCGGCATTTTAGAAGTAAGTCTCTCAAAAAAAGTAATTTTTTCTTGCATTATGTTTGGAACATAGCAATTAATTATATCAATAGTTTTATCATCCTGTTTAAAGGAAATATGGATACATCTACCGTCAAAACTCTGAACTTCCGACACTTGATTTTGTACTCTTTTGCTTATTAAAAAAGCAACACCTTGTCTCAGGTTTACACCATTACAAAAATATATTTTTCCTTCCCAAAATTTTTCAATATTTGGAATAATACCATCATCCCAAAAGGTTTCTTGTATACCAACAATATCAAAATAATTTTCTGTACAATATTTTGTAAAATTCTGAAACTTTGTTACATCTCTGAGACCATTAGCATTTATGCTAACAATATTTACCATCAACAAGAAAAATAAACAATAAAGGTGTGTACCTATGAACTTGAACTTGGTTGTTTGAGGGGGAGTTTGGACTTAGGATTAGACTTCATCTTCTTAATATCCTCAGGGGTGAGGTTGGGGCTATTAACTAAACGACGCCTTCTTTTTTTCCCCATATTACGAGCCAGTTCCTCATCAGTTATTTCCATTTCAAGCTCACTGGCAATCGAAGACTCTGCATTTTTGTCAACATCAGAATCAACCACAACATTTGACTCATGAGAAACTGACTCGTTCACTTTTTTTGACCCCCCTTTTTTATGCAAAATATTTATTTCATTGTCAATTAAATTGTCTTTTGAAAGTTCATGTACTGTCATAACTTCAGTTTGTTCATCATCATCACCAGAATCAGTTTTAGGATTTTCATCTAGGATAAGTTCATCTTGTGCATTATTTTCATCTAGGTTTAGTTCATCTTGGGCAGTATTTACATCGGAATTTTCTTTAACATCTGTTACTTCATCACGGTCATCTAAATTTAGCGTATCATCAACATCATCACGATCATCATTGTTAACCTCTTCATCTTCTTCCATTTGTTCATCATTAGTTACGTTATCATTTTCGACATTAGAGTCTTCAGCATTCACGTCATCTTGGGGTTCTGTATCAGGACGATCATGATCCCATACAAATTCACAGGTACAGTTAGCTGGATACCGGTGACACTTATCACATCGTGGTTTCGGACAATTGCGTGCCAAATGACCACTCTCTTTGCAACGATAACACATATTATCAGGACAGTTAATATAGACATGGCCGGATTCGAAACATTTCGAACAGACCCTTTTCTGGTTGTCATGTAATACTCGTATGTATTCGTGCGAATTTACACCTGTCGAAAATTTCATACTGTACGGTAGACTTTGACGAAATTCAGGGAATCTTACTACCACGTACCTTGTACCATCTGCAATGGACGTGCCAGGATGCATTCGGCGTTTAATAGGTGATATAAGTTCTGCACCGAAATCTTCAAGTTTTTTCGTAATTTCGTCATCCGTCACGTAATATGACACATTTAGGAAGCTCACCATTTTTTGCTTTGAAAATACAGCGTTCGGCTGGAATTTCACATTGTTAACTTTGAACCCAGTGTCACACAACAAATCAACAGCTTCTAATTCTTTAAGAGTTATTTCGTAAACATTTCCGCTTTTAGGTACGCAAGCCTCTACTACACCTTCACCAATTTCTGCTTCTACACTATTTATTACAGACAAGGCCGAAACATTTTTATTGTCCCCAACATCAACAAGGACAGTCTGTTCTTTCACAGTTCTATTCGCCCCCCTTTCACCAGGCATGGTGAAGGGAGGTTACAAAAACACTTTAAAATGTCAGATATATGGAAAATAAATCTCGATTATCAAATGAAATGTCACTAAGAGTAATCACTTACACCTTAAGCCATGGATGGCTCGTCCAAAGACGAAAACAATTTCGATTGAAATTCAGCTATGAATAATACGTCCTTCTCGCTGAATGTCCAAACCGGAAGTCTCCGTGAGGAAAATGAACAAGAACCCATACAACGGCAGCAAAAACTTGGGGAGATGTGAATATTATCTCCTAAGCCCCCAGTGAGGATCGAACTCACGACCCCTGGTTTACAAGACCAG
>NC_086375.1:46425550-46476354 GCF_036588685.1 Mytilus trossulus | reverse complement strand
TGGACCGTGAAATTGGGGTAAAATCTCTAATTTGGCATTAAAATTAGAAAGATCATATCATAGGGAACAAGTGTACCAAGTTTGAAGTCGATTGGACTTCAACTTCATCAAAAACTACCTCGACCAAAAACTTTAACCTGAAGCGGGACAGAGGGACGAACGAACGAACGAACGGACGAACGAACGAACGGACGGACGGACGAACGAACAGACGCACAGACCAGAAAACATAATGCCCCTCTACTATCGTAGGTGGGGCATAAAAAATCGGGGCGGGAAGATTTCAGAGGGGCAGGCGGGGATGAAAATCTATCAATTAATTTTAATTGGCCTTATTTGGAATATCTACTAATTTTCACTTCTTTTTTTCTTCAAAAAAGTGATTATTTTCGAAGGGTTAAATATTTCGTGGTGGTGTCTTGCCATGGCTTTGTTTGGACTTGTTTGCTTGCTTTTTGGCCTTGAATGTTTGTCCCTAATATTTTATTAACTGTACATTTGCATTCAGGTATCGCAGTTCATATTTATTCGTTCATAGTGTGCTAATTTATGTTTTTTGATTGAGTTATAAGCCTTCCAATTGATATTTTATCGTGTGGTTTTCTATGTTGTGATGTTATGCTATTGTTTCAGAAAAAGGGAGAAGGTTTGGTACCATTAAAACGTTTATTCCCACTGCACCTGTCCTAAGTCAGGAATCTGATGTTGTCGTTTGTTTATGTGATTTATACATGTATCTCGTTTCTTGTTTTTTTATATATATTAGACCGTTGGTTTTCCTGATTGAATGGTTTTACATTAGTAATTTTGGAGCCCTTTATAGCTTTTTGTTCTGTGTGAGCCAAGGCTCCGGGTTGAAAGCTGTACATTGACCTATAATGCATATGGTTTACTTTTATAAATTGTTAATTTGATGGAGAGTTGTCGCATTGGCACTCACACCACATCTTCCTATATCTATTTTGTGCAAATTAGAAATAGTATAAGAAAGTTATTAAAATTTCAAAAACTTAAACCACAGAGTGAATGTGTTGTTTCCTAGCGGAAGATCTAATATAAAAAAGAAGATGTGGTATGATTGCCAATGAGACAACTATCCACAAAAGACCAAAATGACACAAACATTAACAACTATAGGTCATCGTACGGCCTTCAACAATGAGCAAAGCCCATACAGCATAGTCAGCTATATAAGGCCCCAATACAACAATGTAAAACAATTCAAACGAGGAAAACTATCAGCCTTATTTATGTAAAAAAATGAACGAAAAACAAATATGTAACACATTAACAAACAACAACCACTGCATTACAGGCTCCTGACTTTGGACAGGCACATACATAAATAATGTGGCGGGGTTAAACATGTTAGCGGGATCCCAACCCTCCCCCTAATCTGGGACAGTGGTATAACAGTACAACATAAGAACGAACTATAAAAATCAGTTGAAAAAGGCTTAACTCATCAGATGGACAAAAAATACAAGTGGACGTGGCCGGGTAATAAGTCCATTTAAAAGTAAAATACAGAAAAACATGGATTTATTTTTTTACAAAATTTACTTCTGGCTACTGTTTTATGATCATAAACAAGCTAATGTCAAAGTTTGGTACAAACCCAGGATATTTTAAGAAAGTTATTGCAATTCTAAAAACTTTAACTACAGAGTGAATATAATGTTTCACTGCAGAAAATTTAAGTCCATTTATACGTAAAATATGGAAAAAATGGAACTTAATTTTTACAAAATTTACTTCTGGATACTATTTTCTGACCATAAACGAGCTTCTGTTCAAGTTTGGTACAAACCCAGTATAGTTTAAGAAAGTTGTAAAAATTTTAAAAAGTTAAACCACAGAGTGATTGTAATATTTCACCGCAGAAAATTTAAGTCCATTTGTATGTAAAATACGGAAAAAATGAACTTTTTTTTTGTACAAAATTTACTTCTTGATTTATGATCATAAACAGTGTGGAAGTTCAGTATAGTTTAAGAAAGTTATTAAAATTTTAAAAACATTAAACCACAGAGTGAATATTTGAGGACACAGCTGCCGCTGACGTGGACGGAATGTAGGATTGCTATGTCTCACTTTTTCAACTAAAGTCGAAGGCTAGACAAAAAGCACAATATCATGAAGCTATGAAGATTCTCTTTATGTTCTAATAACATAATAATAACTCTCATCTTTTTAATCAAAGAATAAATTAGCATTAAATGTCTATAAACTAAAATTATTCACAAAAAAGTTTAAATCTAAATCTAACCTTTCTATATGCCAGGTATTCCATTCCTCTGGCTATCTGGTAGGCATATGATATCAAGTCTTTTTCTGTTAATGGTTTGAATGAGCCTTTTTCTAAATCTTGCTTTTTGTATCCTGCAGAATTATGTGGTCTTCTTGATCTCAAGTAGTCTCGCATGTTACCATGTGGAGCAAGTTCAACCAATACATATAATGGCCCTGAAATTATACAATTTTCTGACAATTTCTTATACTGTTTCTTCATAGTTTTCAAGAGAACATGGTTAACCTAAGATTGACAATTGTGAATACAAATGTACACATATATGTCTACTTTTTATCATGTCTTTATTATCATCAGATTACATATTTGATATCCTTGTATAAATAACTTTAAAGTCATGAAACCTCAAATTAAAAAAAACATGCAAATGTTTTTTTATAACAAAATGGATAGTTTTCATTATTAAACCTATGTACATATATTTTTTTCTGAAGAAAATTCTTTAATTTGTCCACATTTAGAAAAAGTTTACATTTTTTAATTGATTGCTTCCAGAAAGCAATTTGCCAACGTATTTTCCACATGCAAAGTGACCTTAGCGTGAACCATTGTGTAAAAATCCTGTGATGGCAATATGCATGATTCTGTCACTGAAATAAACTATTATTTGATTGTACATGTAAAACATGTGCTCAATATCCATGCTTTTTTGTTGATTGTTTACTATAAGGTGACAAGGTAAAATTCAGAATCAAAACATGACATTTAATGAGCTGCCATATTTGTTAAATCATAACAGACAGAAAGAAAAAAAATTGACAATTATATGATATATTTCCATAAAAAATGTGCACAGAGGACTAAGTTTATGATATATACATGCATTGGTTCAAGAATTGGATAAACTTTATTTTTCACCAGTCACTCGTTTCATGTGACTTTAAAAAAACCATATTAATCAATCTACTAATTTCTGTTCTTCTGATGTTGCAAAAATACAAAGTTTCTATTACTGTTAGCTGCTATATGAAGGACCAACTTTTCCATTGTAATATATATGTAGTACTTGAAGGTGTGATGGGGATGCTGAAGTGGGATGGTCAAACTGAAGTTTGATGGCCACACTGAAGTGGGATGGTATGCGCTGAAGTATGAAGGTCCTTTCGCTGAAGTGCAATGGTTTGGCTTGACGTTTGAGTATTGTGACGTTTTCTAATACTACGTTACATCAAATACAATAGAATAATAAATAAAACAGGGATTCTAAGCAGGAGAATAAGATTGTGTTGATAAAAGTTTCATGCAAGTAGATAAAAAATGCATGCGATCAAGTAAAGGATAATTAAAGTAACTAACGATTCTAGTCTCGAACAGTGTTCTGCAATGCAGGTGGATATTTAACCCCGCCACATTATTTATGTTTGTGCCTGTCCCAAGTCAGGAGCCTGTAATTCAGTGGTTGTCGTTTGTTTAAGTGTTACATATTTGTTTTTCGTTCATTTTTTTAAATAAATAAGGCCGTTAGTTTTCTCCTTTGAATTGTTTTACATTGTCTTATCGGGGCCTTTTATAGCTGACTATATGCGATATGAGCTTTGCTCATTGCATGTTGAAGGCCGTACGGTGACCTATAATTGTTAATGTTTGTGTCATTTTGGTCTTTTGTGGATAGTGGATAGTTCTCACATTGGCAATCATACCACATCTTTTTTTTTAAACTACCTTGACCAAAAACTTAAACCTGAACGTACGAAAGGAAGGAACGAACGAACGGACAGACAGACGGAAGGACAGACGGACACATAGACCAGAAAACATCATGCCCCTCTACTATCGTAGGTGGGGCATAAAAATATGGTAGCCTAGGTGTACTGAATATAGTAAAGTGCTTTTTTTACAGATTTAGTGAAATATTTGTGATAGACTACAGATTTGATGTACAAAGCTCTTCACATTTTACATACATCAATTAGGCCGTTTAACCAGAGCCATGAATACAAGATATGCTGCACTTTTTTATGTGATAATCTACATTTCTCTATATTCAGAGTTCACAAATGGTTTATTAAATTTGATTAAAAACAGAAACACAAATATCAGTAATAATAAAGCTGTCAGATAGAAAGTCAGCATGCCACTTAGAAATAAAATGTAAACTGCTTTAAAATGCTTATTATAGCCGTAGAATGCCAAAATGACATTTTAAAAGAATTTCTGTAAACTAAAGATGTAAATCCTTTACTTTGATTGAGTTTGACAAATTGAAGCCAGCAAATCATTCAGGAAAGTTGCTAAAGTACAGAATCTAGATTTCAGGAATCCATTTCTTAGGCCCAAGAACACAGTTATTTCGTAGTGCATTTCTTTTAGACAATGAATTCAAATTGAAAAAAATTGCACCAGCTCATTCTCAAAAAGATTTTTACAGTGAAGTGTACAACCAGTGAGACAAATAATATCAAAATTAATTAGAAATTTCTACCAGCTCTAAATCAAAATATTGACAATTCTGTGTTAAGGGGGTGGAATAAGTGGAGAAATTTGATTGGTTAAGTTCCAGTGATGGTTATTTTCTTGTATGCAATCAAATGTTATGTTAAATTTTTTCTATAGTACTGGACAGGATAAAACTTTACTCATGCCAAGTATATCTTTATTTGTAACAAAGATAAATTCTGCACATTTTTTCTAAAAGTGCAAATTTAACAAATACTATGGTCGAGTTGTTGTCGCTTTGACACATTCCCCATTTCCTTTTTCAATTTTAATAGGGAAAAATCAATGGTGGTATTACACCTAGAGCAAATCTGACATGTGTGGGTAATCTTCTTTCTATGAAACTACTGAGACACATTTAACCATACTTGACCATAATAATTAATATGTTTTTTCTTTAAAAAATGTATCAGATGACCCCACCTTCCAACCCTCATGGCCCACATGAATAAAAATGGAACATAGGGGTAAAATGCAGATTTTTGTATATATCTCTGAAACTAACCCATTTGGAGCAAATCCGACAGGGGGCAGTTGATGGTTTTCTCAGAGCATGGGTCCTGTGTAATTTCGAGGAGAAGATTTTTTAAAAAGTTAACGGACATTGAATATGGACGACAGACAACAAGTGCTGCCCATTGGACCAAGATCTTGTTTAACCCTTAAAGTACACCACTTACCATTTTGTGTACAACATCCCAGGAAATTAATGATATTTTCATGGCATCCTATTAATTTCATCACTTCCATTTCTTGCATTAAATCTGTCAATTCTCTATCGGTTGCATCCTCTAAAATATTTAAATAATATTGACAATTATTAATGGATAAAACCATTGGTCACATTCAAAGAATACTGTGGATTCATTCATTTTCATGGATTGCTTAAAACTTGCATAATCGTGGATATTTGATTTTGTAATTTTTCCAATCTCTGTATTCAAAGCCTATTCAAAATATGTTATTCAATGAACATTTGAATTCAATGTTCACCTGTACCCACGAAAATTGGTATCAAACTAATGTTAATGAATCAAAAGTAATTTGTCCCAACCCAGGACAAAGAGGGGTTCCATTTACTATATGTCCCCATTCAAAAACATTGATCAGGAACCCTCCCCTTGCAGTGGCGTAGCTTGCATGTATGCTCAGATGCTCAAGCATCCACATCATTTTGACAAAACAAAATTAAAAAAAACAGCAGTTTAACTCGGAAGTATCAAAATGTAACAAGGCTGAGGATATGAGGATAACGTCCAGTCATTTTCGAAGCAGTATGCCTGGTCTTTCATTTAGGATAATTTAGTTTGATAGTTGAATCGCAGAATAGTGTTTCAAGTTAACTTTTGTTCGTATAAATAGTCTATGTCATCAGCTAAGGCAAGCGGAGAGGACTGATATGCAGACCCGTGGACATGTTTCATCTGAAATTGAACCTAGTGGAGGGATGGCTTCTCATTTGACTAGTAGTAACTAACAACTAAAACACCATATCCTGATATCGTTTCTTGCGACATTGTAAACGACGTGATAAAACAAATCAATTTGTAATAGATCGTGATAAGTCCTAGGCTTATGAATTCCCGTTTCTATTTAGGTTATAATACTAATTTTATTTTAATTCAGTAAAGAACAAAGATCCAATATTCCTCGCCATGCACATTACATGTCATATTTTATCTATCAAAGGCCAAGGAACAAGGGAATAACTAAAAAAAACTTTTATTTCTTTTTCTTTTTTATTTCTAATATCTAAAAAGAAATAAAAGCTTCACAGCAAATGAAATGGGATTTCCATTACAATTTATATTTCAAAGGGACATTACTAGTTAAAAATATTTGATTACGAATTATTTTCAAAATTGTCAAAGACATTGCGCTTATGATATGAGTTTCACTTAATCTGACAAGAATTGTACACATGAGAGTGCTAACAAGACCGGACGATCGGACGCCCGGTATTTTTATGTCTCCTGCATGCGTTTAGCTCAGTAATAAAAAATCCAAGGTTGTAGACTCAAATTCCTGGAAAGAGAAGTCACTTCAGTTCCTATACTCAGAAGTTCCTAAATTATACAGAAGTGCCGCTGTAATGGAGTACGTTTAAAAGGTTTTTGATATGTCAAATAGAAGATTGGGGGGGAAACTTTACATCAAATATTTATGAATTGAATAATGGTAGTTTCAAGGAAACAATAAAATTTGGTTAAAAATATAAATATATGAATTGGTGGGTATTTTGAATTTAAACAAAAATCTAACTAGTGTCGGCTTCTGGGGGAGTACATGTGCTTAAATAAAAAATATTTTCTGCACAAAAAGGTCCAAAACATTTTTCAGCTCGCTCGACTCGGCAAAACATCCACATCATTTGAACCCTGGCTACGTCACTGCCTTGGATCCCCAATAGAACAAGCAGAGCTTGCATTGCTCACAAGTTTGTTTTTTTGCTTAAATCTTTCATCAATGACTGTTTTTGCTTTTCAATTTATATTTAATAATAAGAGGCTTACAAATGCCATTACAATGTTCATTGTATCTGTCATATTTTCATTAAAAGCAAATAAATGCATTTTACCCATAGTGTCTTTGTTTCTTGAAGTACAAGGAAATATAATACAAATTTATACTAAATTCATTTGCGAAGATTTATAAAGTTAAAAAAACTAGAGGCTCTAAAGAGCCTGTGTCGCTCACCTTGGTCTATGTGAATATTAAACAATGGACACAGATGGATTCATGACAAAATTGTGTTTTGGTGATGGTGATGTGTTTGTAGATCTTACTTTACTAAACATTATTGCTGCTTACAATTATCTCTATCTATAACAGTACTTTCTGTGGAAAATGTTATTGAAAATCTTCAAATTTTAAGAAAATTGTTAAAAATTGACTATGAAGGGCAATAACTCCTTAGGGGGTCAATTGACTATTTTGGTCATAAGTGACTTATTTTTAGTTCTTACTTTGCTGTACATTATTGCTGTTTACAGTTTATCTCTATCTATAATAATATTCAAGATAACAAAAAAAACAGGAAAATTTCCTCAAAATTACCAATTCAGGGGCAGCAACCTAACAACCTATTATCCGATTCATCTGAAAATTCCAGGGCAGATAGATCTTGACCTGATCAACAATTTTACTTCCTGTCAGATTTGCTCTTAATGCTTTGGTTTTTGAGTTATAAGCCAATAACTGCATTTTACCCCCATGTTCTATTTTTTACCATGGCGGCCATCTTGGTTTTTGGCCGAGTTACCTGACACATATTTTTAACTAGGTACCCCAATTATGGCTAAGTTTGGTTAAATTTGGCCCAGTAGTTTCAGAGGAGAAGATTTTTCTAAAAGATTACTAAGATTTACGAAAAAATGGTTAAAAATTGACTATAAAGGGCAATAACTCCTAAAGTGGTCAACTGACCATTTTGGTCATGTTGACTTATTTGTAGATCTTACTTTGCTGAACATTATTGCTGTTTACAGTTTATCCCTATCTATAATAATATTCAAAATAATAACCAAAAACAGCAAAATTTCCTTAAAATTATCAATTCAGGGGCAGCAACCCAACAACGGGTTGTTCGATTCATCTGACAATTTCAGGGCAGATAGATCTTGACCTGTAAACATTTTTACCCCATGTCAGATTTGCTCTAAATGCTTTGGTCTTTGAGTTATAAGCCAAAAACTGCATTTTACCCCTATGATCTATTTTTAGCCATGGCGGCCATCTTGGTTGGTTGGCCGGGTCACGCCACACATTTTTTAAACTAGATACCCCAATGATGATTGTGGTCAAGTTTGGATTAATTTGTCCCAGTAGTTTCAGAGGAGAAGATTTTTGTAAAATATAACTAAGATTTACGAAAAATGGTTAAAAATGGACTAAAAAGGGCAATAACTCCTAAAGGGGTCAACTGACCATTTCGGTCAAGTAGACTTATTTGTAAATCTTACTTTGCTGAACATTATTGCTGTTTATAGTTTATCTCTATCTATAATAATATTCAAGATAATAACCAAAAACAGCAAAATTTCCTTAAAATTATCAATTCAGGGGCAGCAACCCAACAACAGGTTGTCCGATTCATCTGAAAATTTCAGGGCAGATAGATCTTGACCTGTAAACATTTTTACCCCATGTCAGATTTGCTCTAAATGCTTTGGTTTTTGAGTTATAAGCCAAAAACTGCATTTTACCCCTATGTTCTATTTTTAGCCATGGCGGCCATCTTGGTTGGTTGGCCGGGTCACGCCACACATTTTTTAAACTAGATACCCCAATGATGATTGTGGCCAAGTTTGGTTTAATTTGGCCCAGTAGTTTCAGAGGAGAAGATTTTTGTAAAAGTTAACAACGACAGACGCCGGACGCAAAGTGATGGGAAAAGCTCACTTGGCCCTTCGGGCCAGGTGAGCTAAAAATAAAACAACTTGTGTAATTGTCCTTATTGACAATTTTGGTCATAAAAAACATTTTTGAAGATGTGACTTTGCTGAACATTTTTTGCTGTTTACAGTTTATCTTTATCTTTAATTAATTTCATACAAAAACTGAAAAAATTCCTTAAAATAACCAATTTAGTGGCAGGAACCCAACAATGGCAGCCATGTTTGTCGATGGATCAAAACTTCGGATACAATTTATAAGCAAGATACCAGATAATTAAGGAAATTTTTTTTTTGTTAAAGTTTGAAATCTTTGGCCCAGTAGTTTCAGAGAAGGTTTTTTGAAATAGTTAACAACAGATGATGATGGACGCCAAGTCATTAGTGATAACATAAGCTCAAATGGTTATAGCTAACAAGAATGTGTCCCCAGTACATGAATAGCCCATCCACACTATCATTTTCTATGTTCAGTGGACCTTGAAAATGGGGGAAAATTTCTAGTTTGGCATAAAAATTACAAAGATTATAAAATAGAAAACATGAGCCCTAAGTTTCAAGTTGATTGGACTTCAACTTTATCAAAAACTACCTCTACCAAAAACTTTAACCAATCCTTTAACCTGAAGCGGGACAGACAGACGGAAGGACAAACGGACGGAAGAACGAACCAATGGATGGACAGACAAAAGAACAAATGAATGGACGCCCAGAACAGAAAACATAATGCACCAAAATGGGGCATAATAAATGGGTTTTAATCGATCCTACAAACTATCCATGTTTATGTAATAAGGAGTACTGTCTTTTGGTATGTATAACGAACACATTTACATTTATACCCTGTGTGTTATACATGACTACAAATATTTTCTTAGTTTTTTTTCAGGTCCAAAATTGGACCAAGAAATTTCCAATTGAAGTGAAAAGTAAAGATTTTTTTTGCTCAAACCTTGATTGTTTTTTATGTGTTATAATATTAATATTCTTGATTTGTCATGTTTTATTCAAATAAAATACATTTTATATCTTTGTTGTTACGTTTTTCGTGTAAATTAGTCAATATGTTTTGCAATCCAGAAATTTGCCAATTGTCTTAATATTGAAGACACAATAAAGCTTTTGTTATTGGTTAAATCAGCCTAGAGTTGTGTTCCTTGTTGTCATAACTTATTGTTTTGTATGTGTTCATCATAAAGAGTTGAAGAAAAGTGTATGAAAATTTAATAAACAACACTCAATTTGAAAAGATAAACCATATAATATATCAGGTGATCACAAGCCATGTGGCTCAGTCATGTGACATAATATTGTAAAGTGATGATTTATTCTATGAGAAGTTTATTTTTATAAATACGTTTTTACTTTGTAACTTTTCAACTTTTAAACAACTGTTTAAAACCTTTCAAGAAATTATGATTGAAAACATGATTATCACATAATTGTAACCTGAACAAATTTAATTAGGAACAAGGTCAACCTGTCACCGATTTGTTTTGACATTCATTAGACCTGCATGGGGTTGAAGTCATAAAACTTTGCTCAGTGCTCGGAGCACAAAAATCTTGCTCAAAACATAAAATCCAGCATTTTGATTGGTTTTTATTTGTATAAGTACAAAAAACTGACTCAAATATTTATTACTTCAAAGCCTGTTGATTGAGGTGGGATAATCCAGATTAACAGCTAGAATCATCAAACAAAAAATAAAAGTATTGAGATTTTAACAATTCATTACAGCACTAATGACATTAATTGATTTGTAATTATTTTATTGTTTGAATCAGAACATTAATTGGATATTTAATCTTGTCCTTTATACTCAAACAATTCATCCTTTTAACTGTGATTTTCCAAAAATTATCAAAGTTCAAAGCCCATAATTATAGCAAAAATGAGCCTAGCGGAACAAAACTGAAACTTAACAATTCCTAGTTGTGGAATTAGGGAATGACAGAATGATGGAATGACGGAATGACAGAATTACAGAATGACCGAATTACGGACATGGGTAAAACTATATGGCACCGACATCTTTGTTGCGGGCCATATTCGTTGCAGGGCCATAACAATGCAAATTTTTCAATAAAGATAAAAAAGATGGAAAAAATTCAATTCTTATTTCCCAAAATTTTATGCTTGTCTAATAAAAAAAGAAAACCTAAGCATAAATCCAGTTTTCATTAATACTATTTGATATTTGATCTAAAATATATAAGTAAATTTTACCCTTCAACATCTTGACTGCTATGGCAGTTGTTGGAGCTTTATTTAAACCAACAGCTTCTGCTTTAAAAACTTTACCAAATGCTCCTTCCCCAAGAGGTTCACCAAGTGATAACCTATAACAATAAATAAATTATTTCATCTCATATTCATTTAGATATTGAGATACTGATTGATGTAACCATATATATATAACTAAATAAAATTCTAATAGTTGTACACATTTTCTTAGATATAAGAAGATGTGGTATGAGTGCCAATGAGACAACTCTCCATCCAAATGACAATTTATAAAAGTAAACCATTATATGTCAATGTACGGCCTTAACACAGAGCCTTGGCTCACACTGAACAACAAGCTATAAAGGGCCCCAAAATTACTAGAGTAAAACCATTCAAACGGGAAAACCAACATTCTAATTTATATAAAACTAGAGGCTCTAAAGAGCCTGTGTCGCTCACTTTTGTCTATGTGAATATTCAAGGACATGACAAAATTGTGTTTTGGTGATAACTAAGATTTATGAAAAATGGTTAAATATTGACTATAAAGGGCAATAACTCCTAAAGGGGTCAACTGACCATTTCGGTTATGTTGACTTATTTGTAAATCTTACTTTGCTGAACATTATTGCTGTTTAGTTTATCTCTATCTATTATAATCATGATAATATTCAAGATAATAACCAAAAACAGCAAAATTCAAGGGTAGCAACCCAACAAAAGGTTGTCCGATTCATCTAAAATTTTTAGGGCAGATAGATCTTGACCTGATCAACAATTTCACTCTATGTCAGATTTGTTCTAAATGCTTTGGTTTTTGAGTTATAAACCAAAAGCTGCATTTTACCCCTATGTTCTATATTTAGCCCTGGCGGCCATCTTGGTTGGTTGGCCGGGTCACTTGACACAATTTTTAAACTAGATACCCTAATAATGTTTTGGCCATGTTTGGTTAAATTTTTATAAAAGTTAACGACGATGGATGATGGACGCCAAGTGATGAGAAAAGCTCACTTGGACCTTCGGGCCAGGTGAGCTAAAAACAAGAAACGAGAAACACATATAAATTATATAAACAAACTACAACTATACTGTACATCAGATTCCTGACTGTGATGGATTAAATGTTTTAATGGGTTAAACCATTTATTACTTATGATTTACAATTTTCAGGGCTTTTGAACAATTTTGTACCGAGACACATGTTTTTTTTTATCTAGGTAATGTGAGAATGTTATATTTGCTCTTTTAAAAAATTACCAGAAAATCAAGTTTCTCACATTGTATTGCATGATCAGGCCTCTACAATAACATTTTTTTTAACTTGTCCAGGAGGACTTTGCATTATAAGTTGATTCAAGGAACAAAAGAAATTTAAAACAATAGAACAGAAGTTAGTTTTATATCTTTTGAAATATTTTTCAAAAATTATGAGTCAAGAAAAACTGAAACTAGTCATGTCACAGAACTTAGGATCTACTTTTTAACAATGCCAAGTCAAATCAGACTTGCATATGAGGCACCGTCTGATAGGCATGTCAATGTAAATTCATTGGATTTGTATCGTGTTTTTATTTTAAAGTCGAATTTTTTGTCAGCTTTTTCCAGTTTTATCCATTTCATACAGTAAGTACAGAGTGAGTCATGGATGATATTACGACACTCATTCCAATTTATAATTGACTGGGGAAGATAATTAGGTCCTTTACTGAGGAATGATTTTAACTCTCCGTCTTGAAATATGTTAAGATCTCCTGTTATAACATGGGAAATTGGTCCATAAATGTATTTGGAATTACTGCAATTACATGAAGTAGGTGTATTTTCACTGATATTAAAATCTTTACACAATTGGCTATAATTAAACACAAATTTCCGGGTAGATTTCTTGTAAATATAACAAATAAGAGGGAGCTCAGTATTATCAAAATATCCAGGAATTTGTTCTTTAACAGAATGGTTGTTAAAAATACCAGCAATATTTACAAAATCAAAACCTTTATTGACATACTTTATTTTAATAAAATGTTTTTTATGATCTTCAGGACGATCAATTTTAGGAAACAGTTTAGAATAACAATATGCCATTATAATTTGAACAATTTCGTACTTAGGACTGCTATATGAAATTGTGTTGCAATCCTCTAAAATTTTATTTAACTTATTACAAAAACGTAATCGGTAATGAACAGAGCTTTGTTAACAGATAATGTCTGCCGTTGTTTTTTGAAATAGAAATTAGGTCCGAAATACTGGTGTGATTGGTCCGAAATTTTCTTTGATTGTGATTTTTTCTACGACCATGAGAATGTTTTTTTTCGAACAGTTTTAGAAACAATATCCAAAATGTTAACAGTATCGGTTCTTGATATTTTTTAATCTAATTTAATTCAATTATTTTCCGTGATTGTACAAACTTTGAATGAGATTCACCAGGCTGCTTATTTACTTCTTCCAAAGGTTGAACTGCTAAATATTTGATAGGATGACTGTGCTTCTTAAGGTGTTGATAAATGATACTTTTGAATTTATTGGGTTATTTTCTTGAGTGCGTTTAGATAAATATCGACCAGTTTAACCTACGTACTGAATACCGCATCCTGGTTTGTTTCATGTGAGTAAATAAATAAGACTGTTTTTTTTTCAAGTTATATCAGTTTCAAATTTTAAAGAAAATGCGCAACCGTTAAGTGTGGACCTTACCGTATTGTTGGTGGAAAGACGGGGACATGTTACTCATTTTTTGGTATGACACTTATCGATAGAAGGGCAACCACGATTTTTATTTTTAAAAATGTTAGCGATGGTAAAATTTTAGATAGGCGATTTTGAAGATTGAGACGTGTAGATACCCTTTGAACAAGTTAAGTATCTAATATTTTTCCATTTCTAAGCTTCCTATTTGTTTTTTGTTTGTGAATTATATTAGAAAGGAGCAAAGACTGGTGTCCAGGATATGAACCAGCATACAATGAATTAAGTTATGAAAAAATGATAAATCTGTTCGGCTAAAAACGCTATCTGTATTAATTACCCAACAAGAATGTGTCCTCAGTACACGAATGCCCCACTCGCACTATCATTTTCTATGTTCAGTGGACCGTGAAATTCGGGTAAAATCTCTAATTTGGCATTAAAATTAGAATGATCATATCATAGGGAACATGTGTACCAAGTTTGAAGTCAATTGGACTTCAACATCTTTAAAAACTACCTTGACCAAAAACTTTAACCTGAAGCGGGACAGACGGATGAACAGACAGACAGACGAATGGACGGACGAACGGACGCACAGACCAGAAAACATAATGCCCCTCTACTATCGTAGGTGGGGCATAAAAAAGATAGGGTATATCAGGGTAGCGACTGACGTCTGACTAAATATTCTCGCTCTGACACACACTCCATAATCTAGTATATTATAAGAGCATATAAACCTGTTAAATTAAACTAATATTGATATAGCTTTTACTTGTCTGACCTTTTTATCCTGTAGTACAAGACAATCAGACAAGTGTTATTGTTGAGCCCTAATGATTCCAGTATATATATGAGAAAATGTTAAACCTTGGAAAAAAAGAGTTTTTGGAAAAACTTCTTGTTATATTTCATACTACAGTGGTTACAATATCTATTGAAATCATCTGAAAATTGATACGTTACCAATCAAATATCAGGTCATTATACAGCTTTTAACCAAAGAAACAATCTGGATGTCAGAAACAGTGAGCAATGCTATTTGTGGGTCGACAGATATAAGTTAAAATGTTGTCATGAGTCAATATATATGTCTTTACAGTATGATAACTTTCATGGAATGGTCAATGTTATGCTTTAACTTACTGTTCCCGTCTAAATTCCCAGTGTTTGTCCAGAGGGAGATCATACTCTGACATCATGGTCAAATCAGATGACAAGCGTCTTCTTGGACCAGGTTCAATTCTGATTGTGGGTAAAACAAATGGTTGTGTACCATCATAAGATTTGTATGGATGGTAATTTTCATTCTGGAATTGATGCAAAACATTCTGATATGAAATTAAAATGTATACCTGTTTCAAATTTGTGTGCAGATTCATGTCATTTTTTTTAATTATCATGATTTTGTAATAGAAATAAACATCATAAAAGTTTGAAGAGCACACAGACTATCGCTAATAATAAATGAAGCAAGTCCAGATGCAAAGCTGTTATAAATATTCAAATCTAAAATTGACAAAAACTTCCTTAAAACTAAATTAGATTCTGTCTAGATTGAATATCTTTATTTTCATAATCTAAACATTACTGATGAACATTTAATGAATCTCAATAATCTTCCTTTCCTAAGACTTTATACTTTGTAACTTTTACACCATATAAAGACAACTTCCTCATAAAACTTCATTTCCTAATTATAACCGAATAAGTCAAACATATTCTTTTTTTGTGCACTTGTATTTGAAATTATCAGTAATAAAATATGTTTGAATATTGAAACTAGCCTGTGTCATGACAATTACTCTCTTGACATTTCTATATTTGCTGGACTGTACCCTCTTGTAATGTCTATAACATTTAAATATCAGGAGTAACAGGAAGAGAACAACTACTGATGCGACACCACCGATAATGTAGATTACTATTTGCTCTTTATCGTTTGTTCCTCCTGAACTAATGTCTACTGCTTCTGCTTGTTCATCTGCAATTAAAGTATTTGTAATTAAAAAGTTTTCAAAAGATGAAATAATATGTTTGAAAGGAAATGGTAAATATGTGTCAGCTCAATAGCTGGCTTATCTACAATATTTATAACCAATTCAATCCTTTTTTCCTCCTCATCAAACTTTTAATTGTTAAAAGTCTTTATTTTAGGAATGATTGTAATATTTTTTTCTGTTTATGAAGGAATAATATCATTAAAAAAAATGTGGTGCACACTGAATAACCCACTACATAAGTTACTCTAAAGTGTGTATCACATTCAACATTTTTAACGATGAACGCCATGATTTTTGTTGGTGTTAAAACTGCTTATTCTCCTTTTTTATAAGTGTTCTATACTTTAAGCACCTGCATAGCCATTTTTACTTGATAGAAATATAAGATAAGGGGGTTTCAAATATTTATTTATTACATATATAAAGTTAAGATAAAGTGATCAGCCATCATATATTATAATTGGTAAAAAGTATCTCTGCTTAAGCTACATAATGTCAACTTTGGTAACACTATTGAGCAGTGGCTTTCTGGTAGGTAGCTGTCTCAATATGTTTGGTAAAGTCATTAGGGTCACCATAGTCAGCTTGGCAAGAAGTGTAGTAACTTTACTAGTAAGCATGATCTTGACCCAATGGCACTGGACTTGTACAATTTAAAATCAGATCTCCAGGCAGAGAAAATTTGGCTAGATAATTGGTTGTTTTTAATTTGCTGCTAGGGTATTTGGTAACTATAACTGTTCAATGTTTTCAACAGCATCAAATTAAAGTCTTTTTTTTTACATCTTAATCCATTGTCAGTATTTCACTTTTAATCATCCAGACGTGTGTCTTAAACTAGCTAGTTGATGACCAGGTAATTGCCAATAATTTGTTATTGCTGTATATATAGTCTAATAATAAACACCTTCATTGATTACTCAAAGCTATTAACCTTACGACACAAAAACAAGAAAAAGAAATGGTGATCGACCTTCTGTTTTTACAGACTTTTCCAATATCAATTTCGAGTTTCTCAAGAGTTTTACCCTGTCAGTTTTAATTCTGTAAACAAAAATGTTTACTGAAACTTTTTCGATGTTGACATTTTCAAAAGTTGTAGATTTCAAATTTTAATGGGAAGGATGGAAGAGGGTCTGAAAAACAAGAGATTTCGACTCCCATCGGAAGAATCACATGTATGACATACAAAATTTAATTATTACACAATACAAACTAGACTAAGTGAAATCCCTGGCCACACTTCACTCTGAAACTGTTTTATAGCAAAGTCAATGTTGGATTTCTTTGACAGACACAAATGATGCCCCTGCAGATGCAAAGTCTTATTTAAAAATAACTGTCTAACACTTTACCTAAAATATGACAAAGGTAAATTATATTATCACCCAAAAGAGCAAATATAAATAAGAATCAAAATCCTGACCCCATGCACAAAAAATGGAAAAACCACCAACTAAGTGAAAACTTCCTAGCATTTAACTGTAGGACAATTATCTGTATGCGAGCTCCCCTTATGCAAGTAACTACTACAAAAAATGATTAAGAGCAAATATTAAACAAAATCAAAACCCTGACCACATGCACACCTTCAATACATGTACAAAGACTACAAACAGACATCAGAGTGAAAACTTCCTAGAATTCAAACTGTAGGAGGAGTTAAGTGGAATAACTGTACACCCATAATGGGACGGACATACAGAGAGACACTGACAGGGGTAAAATAATATGACGTTTCAGTTGTGGCGGCATTAAAAGAATTAAATTTTTTAGAAAAAACTGTACATTAATTTCCAATTTTCATGATGCCAAACCTCCTATTTTTATGACAGTCTATAAAAAATTTATTGATAATGATGTAATCGAAAATTGATAATTAATTCTCCAAACGATTAAATCATTTTTATGTGAATATTTTGCTCTAAGACGCATTATTTCTTGGTGAAAAACAAACATTTCTCATTCTTATCTAAGCCTTTACCTAAAACTGTTAGCCAGGCAGTCTGGTAATATCTACCAAGTGGATTAGAAATCAAGCAACCATACCATCCAGCATTATCTTTTGTTACATTCTTTATTGTCAGTATTTCTGGGTGACTTAAATTCACCATGGATTGCTAAAATATCAAATAAAACAGCATTAGAGGATGAGTATATAAAACATTGAAAACCAAATTTTCAAAAAAGTGAACTAAGACAATAAATTATCAAAAAAGTGAAAAAAGAAGAAAATATTTCAATAAACTAGACAATTAGAATCACATTATTTTCTTAATTCACTTGAGATTTGTCATGCAGTCAGTTTTTTAAATATACACATGTATATATACTATTGTATAACACTTTTTAACAGCAAGATAAACTTATCAACAGACAATAAGAAATTAAATTTAAAGAAACATTCACATCAAGATCATTCAGACACACAATATCTGTAAACATTTCATGACTCAGTGAGACATTTTTCAAGCGACATACATTTTGGTGTGAAAATCCCAATGCAACCTTCTACTTGAGGTATTAATAAGTTAAAGTTATGAAATAACTGTTTCACAAATGATATCGGATATGTTCCTTATGTTGTTACTACAATCCCCTTCCCTTTCATGAATGTGACCTACTAAATTAGACTATTTACTGGACTTGTCATTACATAAGCAACATGACGGGTGCCACATGTGGAGCAGAATCTGCTTACCATTCTGGAGCACCTGAGATGACCCCCAATTTTTTATGGGATTCGTGTTGCTTATTCTTTATTTTTCTATGTTGTGTCATGTGTTCTTATTGTTTGTCTTTTTTATTTTTAGCCAGGTGTTGTCAGTTTATTTTAGTTGATTTATGAGTTTGACTGTTCCTCTGGTATCTTTCGTCCCTCTTTTTTTGAAGTCTAGATTGACTATATAGATATAAAAATTCTGGTCTTGGCCCGTAATTCCTAAACAGTTTGGACCATCACCACCAAAAAAAAATCTGAATCTTCCTTTTGTGGTTTTAATATAACTAAAAAGTGTGTGAAGATTTATGGAATAATCATAAATAGTTTCTGAGATACGGCACAACATGTAAAACTCCTCCTTTTTTTTTTTAATAAACATGATCACTCTAAAATAAGATAAAGAATCATCACAAAAAAGTAAACAGATCTTCAGATTAATATAACTTACCACTGAACCATGAAAATGAGGTCAAGGTCAGATGACTCCTGCCAGTTGGACATGTACACCTTACAGTCCTTCCATACACCAATATACAAGACCTATTGCTTATAGTATCTGAGATATGGACTTGACCACCAAAACTTAACCTTGTTCACTGATCAATGAAATGAGGTCGAGGTCAAGTGAAAACTGTCTGACAGGCATGATGACCTTGCAAGGTACGCACATACCAAATATAGTTATCCTATTACTTATAATAAGAGTGAATTTAACATTACAAAAAATCTGAACTTTTCTTTAAGTAGTCACTGAACCATGAAAATGAGGTCAAGGACATTGGACATGTGACTGACATGAGGCATCTATATACAAAGTATGAGGTATCCAGGTTTTCCATCTTATAAAATACAAAGCTTTTAAGAAGTTAGCTAATGCCACCGCCGCTGCTGCCGGATCACTATCACTATGTCTAGCTTTCTGTGAGAAAAGTCGCAGGCTCGCCAAAAATTGTCATAATGAAAAAATTTCTTTTAGTAGAAAATCATTTAACCTGTATGATGTTGACATATGGCTGGTTTTCATCGTCTCGATAGGAACCATTGACTGTGTATTGTTGTAACCATTGTGTATGGTGCTGTAGGTCATTTCTCAACACTTTACACTCAAACCTAGCATCACTCCCGGCTTGAACTGTCTGGTTATTTGGTCCCAAACCAATTGGTTTTGTCATTATTGTCACTTTTAATATATATGATTAATTAATTATTTACAGTTTTTGCCGTTTCCATGAATAAATACACTATTAAATAGATGTAAAAGAACGGAGAAAACTGAATTAGTGACAAGATTAAACTTAATTGATAATAAAGTATTTTATATATGTTTCTCACACAAAATTAATTTGGGAAATGATCTAACAATTTGAAATTGGTTAAAAAATTTATATAAAATTTCAATTGAAGATTTCTTGCTATTGTGTAATTGCGTTATACTGTGTTTATGCGCAATACTGTGCAAAAGAAGATTTCTTTCTATTGCGCAAACTGTGTAATTAGATTTTTCTTGTTTCTTGTTATTTGGCAATATTGTGCAAGATATAGATTTCTTGCTATTGTGCAATTGCAAATTTCTAGCTATTGAGCAATTACTTTTACATAAAGATATCAGAAATAAACAATGGAAATTTGAAAATGTTACTTAAGGTGGTACCTAACACTACAGGGAGATAACTCTGTAAAGTCAGCTAAACGTTTTAATTACGTTGTGTTGTAAAGGGAATATTAAGCTTCTCAATGATCAAAATTGTTGTTTGTCAAACTGCTATATAACCAGTGTTATTTTTCTGACAAAACGGTTGGTTCAAAAAAAATTTAAATTTTTATATTTTTGTTAAAAGGTCAATGTAAATACATTGGCAAAGTTTTATGAAAACTAAACAAGCCAAATTAATTTTAGTGAAAGTGTTGGGTACCACCTTAAGACAAAAAAAAAATTAAAAAAATTATAACACCATCTTCCAATTTTTAAAACGCCTTTGAGCAATTTCCTCTATACTCAATATCTGCCTATAGTTTGTGCAATGGTACCTTGCAGTACAATTTTAGAGAGATCCATACACTTAAACACAAGTTAATGTCTGGAAACTAGAAAAAATGCTTGTTTTGGTCTCTTTTTTGCCCCTTATTCTGTAACATTTGAGGCAAATACCGCAAACTAAATCCTAGCCTTCCCTTGTGATATGGAATCTTGAGGTACAATTTCAGAGAGATTTATACATTTAAACACAAGTTATTGTCTTTATTGTCTGATAATGGACATTATTCTAAGCTCCAAATTATACACAAGAAACAAAAAATAAAAATCGTACAAGACTACCAAAGGCTTGAAGCTCCTGACTTGTGACAGCCGCAAACATGAGGCCTTTTGTGTCTTAAGTTGATAAAGATGTGAAAACAATATTCTACTACAAAAAATATTTGTGGTCGTATAAAAAAATGGCTTATAACACATTTTAGCATCATCATTTATGTTTTCTTGTGTTTATTTTAGTTTCACAAGTGTTTATTTTCTGTAAAATTTTCTGCTAATATTCTTATGTCACCCTTTTATGACTTTTGGTAGCTCATTCATAAAAAAGCAACATATACGAAGTACTATCTGAACAGCCAAAATAATATACATGTATTCCTATTTTACCAAAGGTGTGTACTCAAAGGGTTTGAAGAATTTCATGATAGAATCAGAGATAATGTATGCATGATTTTCTATATTTCATGTGCAAAATTAAATCTTTAAAAATAATTGTCAACTAGAGACTCTGAAGAGTCTGTGTCACTCACCTGACACTACTAGGGTTTTTGAAAAAGATAAAAATCATAACAGATACTTAAAATAATGTACTTAAAATAATGTTTGAGGCTAAATTTGGTTAAATATTGTTATCTTTGCTTTCATTCCATTCAGTGGTTCTGTAAAAAAACTAGAGGCTCTAAAGAGCCTGTGTCGCTCACCTTGGTCTATGTGAATATTAAAGGAAGCAGATGGATTCATGACAAAATTGTGTTTTGGTGATGGTGATGTGTTTGTACATCTTACTTTACTGAACATTCTTGCTGATTAAAATTATCTCTATCTATAATGAACTTGGCCCATTAGTTTCAGTGGAAAATGTAAGTAAAAATTTACAAATTTTTATGAAAATTGTTAAAAATTGACTATAAAGAACAATAACTCCTAAGGGGGTCAATTGACCATTTCGGTCATGTTGACTTATTTGTAAATCTTACTTTGCTCAACATTATTGTTGTTTACAGTTTATCTCTATCAGTATCAATAATAATATTCAAGATAATGACCAAAAACAGCAAAATTTCCTTAAAACTAACAATTCAGGGTCAGCAACCCAACAACGGGTTGTCCGATTCATCTAAAATTTTCAGAGCAGATAAATGTTGACCTGATAAACAATTTTACCCCATGTCAGATTTGCTCTAAATGCTTTGAGTTTTGAGTTATAAGCCAAAAACTGCATTTTACCCCATGTTCTATTTTTAGCCATGGCGGCCATCTTGGTTGGATGGCCGGGTCACCAGACACATTTTTCAAACTACTAACCCAAAGATGATTGTGGTCAAGTTTGGATTAATTTGGCCAAGTAGTTTCAGAGGAGAAGATTTTTGTAAGATTACTAAGATTTACGAAAAATGGTTAAAAATTAACTATAAAGGTCAATAACTCCTAAAGGGGTCAACTGACCATTTCAGTCATGTTGACTTATTTGTAAATCTTACTTTGCTGAACATTATTGCTGTTTACTGTTTATCTCTATCTATAATAATATTCAAGATAATAACCAAAAACAGCAAAATTTCCTTAAAATTACTAATTCAGGGGCAGCAACCCAACAACGGGTTATCCGATTCATCTGAAAATTTCAGGGCAGATAGATCTTCACCTGTTTAACAATTCGATCCCTATCAGATTTGCTCTAAATGCTTTGGTTTTTGAGTTATAAGCCAAAAACTGCATTTTACCCCTATGTTCTATTTTTAGCCATGGTTGGCCGGGTCACCGGACACATTTTTTAAACTAGATACCCCAATGATGATTGTGGCCAAGTTTGGTTTAATATGGCCCAGTAGTTTCAGAGGAGAAGATTTTTGTAAAAGTTAACGACGACGACGGACGGACCTATATTAAACTATGTCCACACTGGTGGCCATCTTGGATGATGGATCAATTACAAAGTAACAGCACATTGTCAGCAGCTCATAAAGCTCATGTTTATCCTATTTTTTGTTTCATTCCATTCAACATGTTCAATGGTTCTCTAAAAGAAGATAATTAAATGTATTTCCTGTAGGGTTCTATGTGAAACTTAGTCCCCTGCTGGTGGCCATATTGGATGATAGATCTACTAAAAAGTAACAAAAATTGGTCAGCACCTCATAGGAACATTCTGGCTGTGTTTAATTTCATTCCATTCAGTGGTTCTTTAATAGAAGACATTTGTATGTTTTTCTCATAGGGACATAAATGTAAAACTAAGTCCCCCGTTGGCGGCCATCTTGGATAATGGATCGACTACAAAGTAACAAAATTCGGGCAGCACCTCATAAGGAACATTCATGCCATGTTTGGTTTCACTCCGTTCAGTAGTTCTCTAAAAGAAGTCATTTGTATGCATTTTCCATAGGGTCCTATGTTAAACTAAGTCCCAGGCTAGTGGCCATTTCGGATTATAAATCAGCTAAAAAATAACAACACTTGTTCAGTACCTTGGTCATGCTATGTTTGGTTTCATTTCATTCAGTGGTTATCTAACAGAAGACATTTGTATGTATATACAATAGGGTCTTATGTTAAACTAAGACCCCCACTGGCAACCATCTTTGATGATTGATAGGTAACAACACTTGGTCAGCACCTCATTAAGACCTTAAATTTCACTCTATGTTTGGTTTCTTTCCATTCAGTGTTTTTCTGAAAGAAGACATTTCTATGTGTTTCCCGTATGGTCCTATTTGAAAATAAGTCTCATGCTTGCAGCCGTCTTGGATGATGGATTGGCTACATAGTAACAACACAGTCATGTTCGGCATCTCATAAGAAACATTCATGCTATGTTTGGTTTCATTCCATTCAGTGGTTACCTAAAGGAAGATATTTGAATGTAATTCCCATAGGGTCCAATGTAAAACTAAGTCCCCCCACTGGCAGCCATCTTGGATGATGGATTAGCTACAAAGTAACAACATTTTTTCAACACTTCATAAAGAACATTCATGCAATGTTTGGTGTCATTCCATTCAGTGTTTCTCTAAAAGAAGACATTTGTATGTATTTCACAAAGAGTCCTATGTTAAACTAAGTCCCCCGCTGGATCCATCTTGGTTGATGGATCGACTACAAAGTAACAAAACTTGGTCAGCACCTCATTTTTAAAAGTAACATTCATGCTATTTTTGGTTCCAATACATTCAGTGGTTCTCTAAAAGATGACATTTGTACGTATCTCCCATAGGGTCATAATGTTGAATTAAGTCCCCTACTGGTTGCCATCTTGGATGATGGATCAGCTACAAAGTAACAATACTTGGTAAGCACCTCATAACAACAATCATGCTATTTTTGGTGTCATTGCATTCAATAGTTCCTTTTAAAGAAGACATTTGTATGTATTTCCAATAGGGTCCTTAGTTAAACTAAGGCCCCTGCTGGCAGCCACCTTGCATGATGGATAGGCTACAAAGCAACAACATTTGGTCGGCACTTCATAAAGAACATTCATGCTATGTTTGATGTCATCCCATTCATTGGTTCTCTAGACATGCTAGAGGAAAATCAAATGTAAAAAGTAATTGACGACTAAAATGGATGATAACGACGGACTCCAAGTGGTGGCCAGGTGAGCTAAAAAGAAACACTCTACAAATCAGCTTTTTTTTTTACTGTAAGTATTTATGGAATTTATTATTTAATTGACACCATCAACATCTGTATAGTTGTCAAAAGTAATCTAGATCAGTGATTCAAAAAAATATGATTACCTACTAGATTCCAGAAAATATTGCTACTTTATTTCTCAATAAAATGTATTCATACAATTTTCAAATTATACTTACATTGAAGAACTTCAATTTTAAAGGTAAAATTTAATATACCCTGTGTATTTTCTAATACACAGGTATATTGTCCTTCGTCCATTTTTTCCAAATTTAAAATAGAAAGTTTCCATTTTCTTATATGGTACTGAAAATATACATATTTTTTTTAAATCTGTAACATATATCAAGAATAAATATATTTTTTTTTTAGACATTTTGAAAACAAACAATGTTAATATAATGTATTAAATCAATTTTTAAGACGTTGTGAACAGCCATTGGCCTTCTCCGGTTTGTTTTTTTTTCTTCACAACTATACATGGCAGACATTTTTTTTCTTTTTCAATCTTTAAGATGTTATAGATATAATTCCTTGGAATGGTGTCACAATATCATTACGTAATTGGTCATAATACTTTTTTATACATTTCATACAATATGTACTTGGGTCAATGCTTTCACACACCAATAAAGGAGAAGGTCCGGTAAGGGCAGATTTTGGCCTCAACTTTCATGTTCATTTAACGAAAGATTTTGGACACTTTTTAAACAGTTAAGTGTCTATCTAATTGATTCAATAAGTTTATGTGAAAGATTTTAACTGATTTAGTCCTTAAAAATAAAAACAGATTCAAGCTTAGAGATGAAAAGCTATCAAATATGCAAAAAAACGTCACTTTTCAGATTGTTTTTGTCAAAAATGAAAGTGGCTGCAGTCGTGTTCATTCTCAACCTTTATATATGTCATGTTTTATCATCAAATACAACTTACATTTCAATATTATGAATTAACATGAAGGCGGCCACTTTCGTTTAAGATGGAAACCATCTAAAATTTAACTAAAATGCTAAAATTGTGAAGATTTCAGTAATTTAGCATGACTTAATGATGTTAGTACCCGATATATGTGCATTGTATTGTCAAAAACAGCCCATATTTGTGTAGCAGGAGCATTCTACTTTCCAATAAATAGATTCAAGATTTCTTCACAATTTTGTAAAACTGCTATATTTTAGGGCCAAAAATGGGTCTTACTGAACCTACTCCTTTACAAAAACTAAATTCTTAAATGTAACTACATTTATTACTAGAACAAAAATATGAGCAAAATAATGTGGGTCAAATACAAAATAACAGATCATTTATTGAAATCAACCTAGCTGTATCAATAATATTAAAAACTGATCATGTCATCATGTCACATTTTATCAAGTTGTATTGAACATTATTATCATACTTGACTTTTTATACTAATGTATGCAATGTATATGTTTGCATTTTGTTTGATTTCTCATGATGAGGGCCTCAGGGAAGATTAGTTATATAGCTAACTGTGTAACCTTCTTAAAATAAAGTATTGTTGTTGTTGTTGTTGGTCACATAAAAAGCAGATTCTGATGACACTTCTGGAACACAGGTCTGACATCATGACACAGCTTTTTGGTAGAGCTCATGTTGTGAAGTCTTTTTAAGTTTCAATATATGTAACATTTAGTAGTCTACTGTTTCTTCTAAGTTTTTGCCATGGCGCTGTTAGCTTGTCAATAGCATAGGAGGTTGAATGTCTCTTGGGTATCTTTTACCTCTCCATCAGAATAACCAAATAATAATGACTTCACAAATATTTATATGGGGATTTGACAACATTAATAATTTTAAACATCCAGCTGCACCACTTCAATCTACTTCAAATTTTTAATGTCATCATTTCATGAATAGCAATTTAAACTGTTTCTATTTACTAATTGAAAAAGTCATTGCCAAAGTTGAGTTCCACATGGTTTGAATGAAATTAGTTTTGCTTTGTGCATACTTATCATTTTGGTCTTACAATTCTTATCAATGTATTCATTTCAATCATTTTTTCTCGAGTTACTTACGTGTCCTCCCTTCATGCCAGGATCAATGTATTGCTTGTTTTTATACCACTTAATGGTAGGTTTTGGTTTTCCACAAGCAACACATTTAATTTCCACAGTAGACATTTCTGGTCTGGCAATCCACTCTCCATTGGTTTTATCTTTAAAAACTGGTGGACCTGTGCCAGACAGACAGACACGGCTTACACTCCTTCAATACAACAGATATAGTTGACATAAATTGCTTATATAGTTTAAGAAAAACATACCAAAACACAAAAATTTTCCACTGAGCAATGAACCGTGAAAATAAGGTCAAGGTCAGACTGACATGTACATCATAAGATATTTCTATACACCAAATATAGTTGACCTATTAAATGGTATTATAGTGTAGGAAAAAAGACAAAACTTAAAAACTTAATACACTTTGACAACTGACATGAAAATGAGGTATAGGTCAGATGACACAGGTCTATAGTTGACCTATTGCATAAAACATTAGAAAAAAGACCAAAACTCAAAAACTTAAATTTGACCACTGAACCATGAAAATGAGGTCAAGGTTAAGTGAAAACTGTCTCAAAGACATGAGGACCTTAAAGGGTACACATATATACCAGGGATGGGGTAATCGTAATCTGTAATCGTAATCGATTGTAATTGATTACATTTTTTCAAGTAATCGACAGTAATCTGTAATCGAAGACATTTTCGATTACATGTAATCGTAATTTAATCGATTACAGCAAAAATTTGGATGTACGTTATCATCGATTACTTTTCGATTACATTTCGATTACTTTAGTAAAATAGTTTGATGAAAAATAACCTATTTCAGAGGAAAATATGTATGTTATCACTTTGTAGTACAGATAAAATATTATGCATCAACAATACTTGAGAGTTAAGCAACTGTCTTATTTCTATCTATATTGTCTCAAGCTGCATTATGAGCAACCAGATCCCCTACCTAAATTTACTTTATATCTAGCTTTTGAAACAAATAGATGTATGTGCTTGTCAATAATTCAATAGCTTTAATATTAAAATAAGAAAATAGATTTGAAATAATAAAATAGATCTAAAATAAGAAATGTGTCCTTCTTTTGTTAAGTTCTGTAGTACATTTTTAAAAGTAGTAAGCTTATTTATGTATTAAATTTCCTGAAAACATCATTTTCAATCAGAGTTGAAATTAAAGCTTAGAATAGATAAACAGTTGATTTCTTAAATGTTATGATAAACATGTATATGTTACAGTAAATAGGTGAAATTAGGAATTACATGTAATTACTAAAATTTAGGAATTACATGTAATCCCCGATGTACTTAGTAAATACAAGTAATTCCTGAAACGGCCCAGTTATTACCAGTAATTACTAATTTTAAAATGAATTTTTACACCTATTTACTAACTGTTAAAACAATGTTGTAATATGGTAAACTGATCAAAAGTTATGGTAATTCTAGCTATAGAAGATCAGTGAGTACTCTTAAAAAGTGATCAGCCTAAAATGTACCTTTTTTGTTATAAGAGCATTAGCTATGAGATATAAAATAAATTAAATATGATTTTTTTGTTTGTTAAATCATTAATGTAAATTATATAGTGAAATTATAATTCACTTTTAGCAGTCAATCTGGTTCTATTTTACTAAAATAAGCAGAGAAACATGGTTGATGATTTTTTTGCACTTGCAAGTGAATAATTGGACCTCATTGAAAACTTATTCATGTGACCTTCAATTCAACACCTAGCTGGAGATAGGTTACCGATGTATTCAGATTTAAAACTGTAAGGGTTTCGCAGAACCCAGTATCTCGCCTACTTTAGCTGTTAGTCACAAGCTCAACAAAAATGGGGGGAAATATCAAATCTTTTGACTAGTGCTGTAAGAAGCTTCTGTCCAAATTTGGTTAAAATCCAGGATGGTTAATGAAATCTAATAAATGTTTAAAAAAAACTTTAATCGCAGAGTGTATGTAATGTTAACTGGAAAAAAAACCAAGTTCATTTATAAGGAATATATGAAAAGGGATTTTTTTTTACAGACTTTACCTCTGGATATTATTTTATTATCATAAACAAGCTTCTGTCCAAGTTTGGTAGAAATCCAGGTTATTCTGAGAAAGTTATCAAAATTTTAAAAACTTTAACCACAATGTGAATGTAATGTTAACTGGCATATATGTCCATTTATAAGTAAAATACGGAAAAACTTGATTTTATTTTCACAAAATTTACTTCTTGAAAATTATCTCATAATTATAGTCAAAATTTAAACACCTTTAACCACATAGTGAAAAACAATAATAAAATTTTGTTGCAGGTAATAATATATAAGCTGGAGTTTGGAGGTCTTGAAAAACTCATAAAAAAGAGAAACACAAAAATATGAAATGTGACTCTTAACACCATCAAATTGTATGAATTTGTTTGTGAAGAATGTCAGCTTTATCACAACAGTCTGACAAAAGAAGTCGTAAATAAAACTATTTTGTAAAAGGAATTAGACATATGTCATTGGGCAAGTTTATATGCAACAACAACAAACAACAAATATTGTATTTGCCAATCACGGCACCCAAAATGAGCAGAACAATTACAATGTAATTTTCAAACATAATGTAAAGTAAATTAAAAATAGGTTAAAAAGGACATAATATGATTGATTTAATTGATTAATATAAGATATTAAAGCAAATGAAGTAAGCAGTGTATGCCTGATGGAGTTTGCAATATAAAGAAATTATGAGATTTTAAGAATTATTCAACCAAATTTGGCATTATCAAATGTTTATCATCAAAAAGAGCTGGCAAAGTTGCCTATAAACTTCTCACAAAATGTATATCTCAATTTTGGATTGATATCATTGTCTTGCATGCTGCAAATGATATTAAGGGAGTTTCAATACTTTTAAAACAACCATTTTTCAGTTTCAATTCACAACCACTACAGGTGTGCCTTATATTCATTAATCCTTAATTAAGTCAGCCCTAAAATACCTACCCTTTTACTTTCTTATTTTGTATCTTAGATTATATCTTTAATTTTAAAACAAAAATATCAAGTTAGTAAATAGCTGTAAAAATGACAAAGAAAATCAGTGAATACCAGTAATCACTGAAACAACTAGTAAATACATGTAATAACTAAATTGGCAAGTAATTACAGGTATTTACTGAAATGTTTAGTAATTACGTGTAATTCCTAATTTCACCTATTTACTGTAACATATATAAGTTAAATTAAAAAAGAACACAAAATCCTTTTAACAATGAACAAATGGCAATGCATTGCAATTCTTTTTTAGAAATAGATACATGTATCCCTTTGACACTATAGATATATTTTGTATATAATTTGATTGGAGAAGTTAACAAATCTTAACAACATTCTTGCCTTTACTAATGAGATGATCAAAGTCTTCTAATCAATAACAAATATACTTTGTTTTTATTTCAATTATCTTATGTCTAATTAAGAAGAAAATTTAGCCCCAGGTTATAAATTGTACTCCAGTGGCAGTTTTATAATCTGTAATTAGGATGGTTATCCAAACAAAAGGTTTAAATCATGCATGTCATTATAATAATAATAATTTTGATCTTAAAAATTAGCTGAACTGATTAACTATTCTACTTTTTTTTTATATTTCCTTAAACATTATAATTAACTATGCATAAATTTTTTTTTTAAGAGTAAAAACAAAAAAGCTAACGTTAGTCAGTAAGAAAGCAAAATTTTTTAAAAACAATTAGTTATGAATAAGTGATTGTTGCAATGCGATGACATCTTACATTTATGTTGAAAGTCAAAATTTCAAGATTTTTAAATATTTCTAATCTTCATTAAGCATGTTAAGAGATTTGATCTAAACAAAAATAACAGCTATTAACTTCTAATTTAGAAACAATGCCTTAAATGATGTATTTGGTATTTTGTAATTGTGTTTTACTCAGGCATGTTATTTTTTTGTTGAAATGTTGAAGCATGTAATTGACAGTAATCGAAAAGTAATGTAATCGATTGTAATCGATTACATACTAAAATTTGAGTAATCGATTATTAATCGATTGCACAAAAATCCTTCATGTAATCATCGATTACATTTATCAGTAATCGTGCCCATCCCTGATATATACCAAATATAGTAATCCTATTACTTATAACAAGAGGCTCTCAAGTGCCTGAATCGCTCACCTGTTGTTTTTGCTTAAAATCTTTCCCCAACGATAATTTTGCTTTTCAATATACATTAATGAGTGTCTTAAAAATTCCATTTAATCTGTCATATTTTCAAAAGCGAAAAAAATGCATTTTACCACCAATGTTTCATTTTAGTCATAGTGGTTATGATTCTTGACGTACAAGGAAACTAGATATCATTGAGATGGGAGCCATCTCTGTGGGCCCCGCTGTGAATAATGTGCATTAAAAAATTGTATCTTTACCATAGGATATGGAGTTGTCAACTGAAACCAAAGTTTTTGACCTAGGAAGTTGTACATAAATTATGACACACCCTTTGGTGTTGGTTTATTTACATGTCAAGTATAAACTTTGAAATGATAACGGTTATCTAGATATGGAGCGGACACGATCTTCACCACAGGACACGGAGTTGTCAACTGAAACCAAAGTTTTTGACCTTGACCTTTGACCTAGGAAGTTGTACATACATCATGACACACCCTCTGGTGTTGGTTAATAAACATGTTAAGTATAAAATCATAACGGTTATCTAGATATGGAGCGGACACGATCTTCACCACAGGACACGGGGTTGTCAACTGAAACCAAAGTTTTTGACCTTGACCTTTGACCTAGGAAGTTGTACATAAATTATGACACACCCTTTGGTGTTGGTTTATTTACATGTCAAGTATAAACTTCGAAATGATAACGGTTATCTAGATATGGAGCGGACACGATCTTCACCACAGGACATGGAGTTGTCAACTGAAACCAAAGTTTTTGACCTTGACCTTTGACCTAGGAAGTTGTACATAAATTATGACACACCCTTTGGTGTTGGTTTATTTACATGTCAAGTATAAACTTTGAAATGATAAAGGTTATCTAGATATGGAGCGGACACGATCTTCACCACAGGACACGGGGTTGTCTACAGAAACCAAAGTTTTTGACCTTGACCTTTGACCTAGGAAGTTGTACATACATCATGACACACCCTCTGGTGTTGGTTAATAAACATGTTAAGTATTAAGTATAAAATCATAACGGTTATCTAGATATGGAGCGGACACGATCTTCACCACAGGACACAGGGTTGTCAACTGAAACTAAAGTTTTTGACCTTGACCTTTCACCTAGGAAGTTGTACATACATCATGACACACCCTCTGGTGTTGGTTAATAAACATGTGAAGTATAAAGTATGAAATCATAACGGTTCTCTAGATATGGAGCGGACACAAAGTTAAAGTGTTACGGACGGACGGACAGACTTACAGATCACTATAGGGCGACCCGCCTAAAGGCGGGGCCCTAATAAAATAAAAAACTTATGCTAGATATTCTGAAACTCATTCAGCCTATCCCTATGTGAAGCTTTCTAAGTCAAGTCACAAATTGAGAATTGATCAGCTTATATATAATTTCATTTCAGGTCCTTTCCCATATACTTTAAATTCTTTCGGCAACCAAATCCAATTTCACTTTTAACTTTAAAATAAAAGCAGTATTATGCTATGCAGTTATAGATTGAATAACTCTTGAAAATGCAGTGGAACATATAACATTCTGGATTATAGTCATGATAGTCATCAAAAGTATCTTGCCTAGCCAGCTTAGCGTTGAGTGTGTGAATTTATTACGAAGTTGTTTTAGTTAAGAGTGGATGGGATGAAATTTGAAAAAATAGGCAGGACAGGAGTTTTGAGTAAAAAAAAAAGGCAGGATGAGACATTTGCCAAAAAAAAAGTCAGGACGACGATTTAAGTAAAACAAAATCAGGATAAACTAAAAAAAAAAAAGGCAGGACCAAAGAGAGTGAAAAATAAAAAGGCAGGACAGAGCGATCTCGAGATTACAGCTAAAAAAAATGCAGGACAAAATTTTTCATCCTAGCCCCCCCCCCCCCCCCCTCCATAAAAATCAAATGGTAGCTCCCTTATAAGACATATCAATTGTCAAATCTATATGAAATTATATGAAATTTAGACAGTTTCTTATATGTCAATCACAAACTTTTAAATATAGTATGAGGAGTGATATTCTAAGAACTAATAGAGGAATTAAATGTGGTCTGTGGCCATTATACCTCATAAAGATATGATATAATTTGTATTCTTTATATTGAAAGTTTGGAAATAGAAAATTTATACATGTACAAAAATACTATTTAAAACAAAAAGAAAAAAAATCACACTAAGCATGCTAAGTATTTATACATTTGCGCAAATACTTTATATATGATAGGCATTAAGGGAGGAGCTTAATATTTAAACATTCAATCATCAAACAAACTTAAATAACATAATATGAAGGTAAACAAAAAAATCTAAACCAGACTAGGTTGATATCTGTTACCTTGTCAAAGATATACACACAATACTATACTTTTTTGGATTATCTTGATGCAACTTTTGAACAGACGGTCGGACATTATTGAGCGTGTGTATAAAATGTAGAGCTTGTCGAGAGGAACATTTATGACACAGTATGTATGCAGCAAACTCTTTTCGTTTTCTTAATATGTAAGCTTGAAATTACAGCATATTTTTTTTGCACTTAAGATTTTTTGAAGATATCATGACCTTATTTGGACAATAGTTAGATCTCATCATGATGTGTTCCCATATGCGGCTGCTAAGGATTTCATCATTCCCTATGAGAGTTATGTCCCCTTGAAGCAATTTCTTTCTTTTGCATTTTTCTCAAAAAGTATTCAAGATAGAATCAATTTGAAAACGGCAACATGTACAAGACCAGATGGCAATGTTAATAAACATATACAATCATTTTGTTGTTAACCCTTATAAGGAGTTATTTCCCTTGAAAAAATATATACGAGAACTGGAAGTCATAAAGACTTGGGACCTACACCAATAATCTTAAGTTCATGTGACCTTCAATTTGCACCCAAGGTCAAAGGTCACCAATGTTGTCCTTCAACTGCAGATTATTTATCATTTAACAGATTTGAGATATCTATTGTCGTTTTAGAGATAAGGCAGTTTCAAATTTTGCGAGCGGAGGCATGTATTTATGAGTCAACAACAGGTTACCACTTAAAATGTTTTAGAAATTGAAGAGGTTAACATAGTTATATGTTTGACCAAATACCAAAAACATTCCATGGAAAAAAAACACCATCATTTTTGGCACTTTGTCAAATTGGGTCATCTGATATATCAAATTGAAGGTCTTAATAAACTCTACTTAAAAATGAAAATTTTAAACCCCTTTTTCATCCCAGGGTAAAGGGTGGGGTCATTTAGTGCAAACAATTCAAACTTCTCAGATGGCTAGGTTGTTGCATATTAAATGAAAGTCTGTAAAGCGTACATTTCAAATATCAAGTTGACGTCCCCAAAAAATGGGTTGGGTGGGGTCATTGAGTGCAAAACATAAATTTCCTTTTAAGATAAGGTTGTTGTATATCAAATAATAATAATAATAATAATAATAATAAATTCTTTATTTAAAGAGGTTAAACTCAGTTAGTTACAATAAACTAATCTTCCCTGAGGCCCTCTTTTACATACAAATTACAATACAATCAAAACAGATATTTACACATAGTTAATTTACACTCATGTAGTTCAATGTATTGTTATTAACATAAGATATAATGCTGTTTAAGATGTATACATGTAGTCAAAAAATCAAATGAAAATAAAAAATAAAAAATATACAAATACATTGTAGCAAACATTTCTTATCAGGGATGTGTTAGGTACTTCTTGATACTTTGCTTAAAAGTAAAAGTGTTTTGAGCTTTACGCATTGTGTGTGGCAGTCCATTCCATAATACTGATCCAAAATAAGCAAAGGATTTCTTAAATAGTTCAGCTTTTGGCTTAGGAACTATCAGATTACCTTGAGTGACGCCTCTTAAGGAGTAAGGATTATTATCTGATTTCAGTTTAAACTTTTGAACTAGGTACATTGGTGCTTCCATATGCATACATTTATATAGAAGTAAATATTTGTGGTATTTTATTCTATTGTCAACTGTCATCCACCAAAGTTTTTTAAATAAGGGGGCTGAGGGGGATAAAGGATCTGCATCTAGAATTAATCTTGCTGCCCTTTTTTGGAGTTTTAAAATTCTTGTTATCCCTTCATTTTTACATTCACCCCAAATAATACAGCAGTAGTCAATTAAGGGAAGAATATACCCATTGTAATATGTTTTCCTTGCATTTATATCTAAAAATTTCTTTATTTTAGAAAGAAGGTATATTCTGGATGATATATTAGCACAAACTTGGTCAATTTGATTTTTCCAGTTAAGTGTGTTGTCAATTTTAACACCTAATAATTTTTCACATGAAGAATTTTGTAATACTTTTGAATTTATTATCAAGTTTGGTTGACAGGTCTGAATTGATAGTTTCTGTTTTGTTCCAGTAACCAAACATTTTGTTTTATTTGCATTAATGAACATGTTGTTCATTTTACACCACTCTTCAACCCTGTATAAATCTTCTTGAACATCATCATGTATGTTTTCTATGTTTTTCCCAGATTTATGAAGAGTGGTGTCATCAGCATATAGGTCTGTTTCACAATTTTCAATGCATAAGGGAAGGTCATTTATAAATAGTACAAACAATAGGGGACCAAGTATAGAACCTTGGGGGACACCAAATTTTACATGTTGTTGTTCAGAATAAACATTACAAATTTTTACCTGCTGTTTTCTGTTATTGAGGTATGACTTGAAAAAACTAACAGAAGCCTCACTAAATCCATAAATTTTAAGCTTTAAACAAAGAATATCATGATCTACCAAATCAAAAGCTTTTTTAAAATCTAAGAAAATTGCTAGATTTAAATTACCATCATTCATTTCTTGCAACCATTTGTCAATGATATTGATAAGTGCAGTTTGACAAGAATGTTGCGGCCTGAAACCAGATTGTGTAGGGTGTAAAAGTTTAAGTTTTGATAAATATTTGTACAATTTATTAGAAACATGTTTTTCTATTAATTTTGATAAAGTTGGAAGAACAGATATAGGTCTGTAATTTGTTGCTAGAAACTTGTCACCATCCTTGAAAACTGGTGTTACCTTAGCATTCTTCAGTAATGAAGGATATATACCAGTATCTATCATTCTGTTAAATATATATGTGAGAGGTGATGCAATAAAAGGGGCACTTAATCTTAGGATTTTCGGTCCAATATTATCCATACCAGATGCTTTATTTATATCAAGTTTTGCTAATTCATTAAATAGCTCATTCATGTTCACTGGTGGTATAGAAAATTTTTCATGTTTATGTAATTTATTTTTAACAAATTTACTTAGATTACTAAAATTTGCTTTATTTACAGGTGTATAACTTCCTTGTCCTCTTAGTTTTTCAGCACAGGAAGTGAAAAAGTTATTAAAAGTATCAGCTATACATTTTTTACTTTTAGTTGTATTGTTATCTTCTGTGGTTAACTCATATGGTGTATTTTTAACTTTTGGGTTCAGACTGTGAAGACATTTCCATAAGGTTTTAGGGTCATTGGAGTCTTTTACCATATTTTTATAATAATTCTTTTTTGAGTTATCTACAATTTGTTTAGTTTTATTTCTCCAAAATTTATACTCACTCCATAAACCAAGTGCATTATATTTATCTCTCATATTCCTAGCGTAAATGATTTCAGTGTTATACCATTCAGGCTGCCTGTCCCTTTTAACTCTCTTTTTAACAACAGGAGCATGTTTATCTAAAGCCTTGTTCAACATATCATAAAACAATTGTAGACAGTCGGAGGGGTTTTCTTCAAATTCAATTTCATGAAAAGGTGTAGATTGCAGATCTAATAAAAAATTGTTTTGGTTGAAATTTTTAAAATTTCTATATGTAATTGTACTGTGTGTATTCTTTTTGCCTATGTTGACTTCTTTCCTTGTTAAACAGATAGGATAATGGTCACTTATTGCATATCTACATACATGTGATTCCTCTACCATATTTGGATTATTGACATAAATATGATCAATCAATGTACTAGTATCTTTTGTTACCCTTGTGGCTTCTTTAATCAGTTGTTGAAAATCATATGATTCTAAAACATTTAGCCATTTTTGAGGAGGTTTGTTTGGTAAATTAAAATTAAAATTATAATCACCCATAATTGTTATATCTGAATTCATGGTCATTGTCATTCTTATTTCTTTTTCAAAATCATCAACCCAATCTATCAGTGATTTTGGTGGCCTATAAACAAAACATAATAAAAAAGATTTTTTGTAATCTGGTTTGATTTCAAACCACATTGTTTCCGTACCCCCTATTTCTATGTTGTTTTTTCTTGAAAATTTAATAGTTTCAGAAAAGTAAACAATCAGACCACCCCCACCTTGGGATGTTCTGTCCTTTCTTTCAAATACATAACCAGGTACTTGTAATTCATTATCAGTTGTGTGTTTTGTTAAAAATGTTTCACCCAATCCTAATACATCAGGTTGGTTATCAGAAAACATAAGGTTATGTTTAATTTCTTCATATTTACTTTCAATCCTATTAACATTATGAGAACAAATCCTGATACCTTTTGATTTACTAAAACCATAAGAATTAAAAATCTTATCATTAGCTGTCAGAGCATGGTTTTCTAAATTGATTATATAATATATACAAACACTTATTGCTAAAATAAACACAGAGACATAGGATAATTTCACATCAATTATTAAACTGACCGAGCATGCTGAGGGAGAGGTAACAATAAATTATCTACATTAGACTCATTATCAAACATTACACAGTTTGTATCATGCTGTTTAATATGAAAGGTCTTCAATTGAACATTTCAAATAACCAATTCCTGTAATCCAAAAATTAGTTGGATGGGGCTATTAAGTGCAAAAATCAAACTTTCTAGAACTTGGCGTTGTCTCATATCAAATGAAAGATCACTCAGTCTTTATTACATATAACATACTTCTGATCTCAAAAATTTAGGGCGATGGGGTCATTAAGTGTAAAAAGCGAAAAGGTTCCGAAGGTATGCTTGTCGTATATCAAATGAAAGGTCGTAACAAGTACAAAAAAATGTACATTACGAAAACATCACTTTTACAGGTAAGACCTTTCAATTGTTTTACAAACAATTGAGATACTAGTTTTGTATTTGTATTAGTATTTTGTAAATGTTGGCTGGTATCATTTCTGTATAGGAATTTACATGGTCACCCATAAAATTATTTGATTTGATTTGATTTGATTCTATCAATATTCTCTTATCTTATACTATCTTATACTGTCTGGACAGAGGAAGAGCTTTGACCATATCATATTTCTTCATTACAGATATATGTTGGTTAAATATCTGACCTCAAAATCTCACCTTATATATCACCCTAAATTAGTGGTGTTGATTGATAAAGACAGCTGTGCACAAATAATTGTATATGACAGATAAAGGTGTCAGAACAGTCCCAGAGTAATGTTTATATTTATGTTGCATTTATAAGGGTTGAAAGAGGTATAAGTTTAAGGTGAATCATATTTCAAAGCGATTTTCATGGGAATTGTGTACAAAAATAAAATAGAAGTTTGTATAGGTGCTCCCTTTGGTTTTGATTTGATGTATGTGATATCAGGGAGTATTATCCCAGTTTTTGGATAATTTGTTTCTGAATGAATAGTATATATATAAAAGATAAAGGTGGAATGATTAAAAATCTGAAACCTGGTTTTGTAGATTATAGTGTGCATGGTCAATCAAAGAAATGAAAATTACCCAAATGTACTATTTTCATCAAAGTAGAGAAAGTATTTTTTTTTTGCAGTTAATTAGCTATAATGAGCTATATTTTTCAATTGATCATACCCCCAAAAAAATATCTTAGATTAGGAATTAAAGACTAACATTTAATCAGCTTTAAAACGAGTTAAGGATTATAACAAAAGTACACACACTGAATGTCTCGCCTAATTTATTAATTATTGATTTTACGTTGATATTCCTTATTTTTATACATGTTATACTTCACATCTTCATGTTATTTAGAATGCCATATTTTGATTGGCTAATACAAGAGTGTTAATTTAGTCTATCACATAGCTGAGCGGATGACAATTTTTTTAAATGTTACCCTCTCGTCCAGACCAATCAAAAATCGACACTATTTCACTTACTTTCATAAATGATTGATCAAAAAAAATCATATTTCAGGTGTTTTATATATCTTGTAGCTACAATATAGTGCCCCTTAAACTGTGAGCATATAAATATCATATTTCTTGTTGCATGTAATTTTAACTAAAATGTTGATACTATATTGTTATTCTTACATGCTTAACTGACCTAAAATTGAAATTTCTTACCTGTGTTTCTGCAATGTTAGGATGGTCAGAAGGAACATTATTTTGACAAACCTGTCAATTAAAATGTACAAGTTATAAGATGTATGTTAGGTGTGTATACAGGACACACTTTGGGTCATATCAAACAGTTACATGCACATATAATGTATTTTGTTTTAGGCTGAGAAGATTCACAGCTTCCTAGTTTATCTTATATTCTAATTTGCTCAACCAAAATGCATATACAGCTAGTAATTCAATATGTACATGAATGGTAGTTCAAAACTAATTATAAAGAGATGATCCTAGTCCAAAATCCTCAATCAAAATTTCAATCATGTTCAAACCAGATGCTCCGCAGGGCGCAGCTTTATACCACCGCAGAAGTTGAACCCTGAACGGTTGGGGCAAGTATGGACACAACATTCAAGCTGGATTCAGCTCTAAATTTGGATTGTGATTAAATAGTTAACACAGCGCCAGGTAGTTTCATATTCCGGAAACGGTTTTCCGATGTGTGTTTGACATTTATCATGAACTCTCTCTTCCTGTTAACGATCATTATAACTTGGCATGTTTAACTATGTTAGTCAATAAATAGACAATATCTAAGTTTTCTGACACAGAATGAATGTGGTCTAATAAACTTAAAATTTGTATTTTACCTTTCAGCAATTCACTATGCTGTTGAATATTAATCCTCTCAAAAAAATGTTTGAAGAAATTTTCTTTTTATTTATGAAATCTGAAATGAGTAAAAATTAAATGCCCCCCCCCCTCCAATTTTTTTTTCACATCCCCCTTTCCCTTATTCCAAAACTGATCTCAATTCAAATTTCTAATGGAGTTTGCAACAATAACTACTCATTTAAATACCTCATAAAATATTAAAATGTAAAAAAAAGTGCTTGTTATCACTGAATGGTAAAGGTTATTCAATTTTTGATGAAATCAAACAAAGTTTAATTTTGGACCCAAATTTGGACCAACTTAAAAACTGGGCCAATAATCAAAAATCCAAGTACATTTTTAGATTCAGCATACATCAAAGAACCCCAAGGATTCTATTTTTGTTAAAATCAAACTGAGTTTAATTTTTGGACCCTTTGGACCTTAATGTAGACCAATTTGAAAACGGGACCAAAAATTAAGAATCTACATACATAGTTAGATTCGGCATATCAAAGAACCCCAATTATTCAATTTTTGATGAAATCACACAAAGTTCAATGTTGGACCCTTTGGGCCCCTTATTCCTAAACTGTTGGGACCAAAACTCCCAAAATCAAACCCAACCTTCCTTTTATGGTCATAAACCTTGTGTTTAAATTTCATAGATTTCTATTTACTTATACTAAAGTTATTGTGCGAAAACCAAGAATAATGCTTATTTGGGCCCCTTTTTTGGCCCCTAATTCATAAACTGTTAGTACCCTAAATCCAAAAATCAATCCCAACCTTCCTTTTGTGGTCATTAACCTTGTGTTTAAATTTCATTGATTTATATTTACTTATACTAAAGTTATTGTGCGAAAACCAAGAATAATGCTTATTTGGGCCCTTTTTTGGCCCTTAATTCCTAAACTGTTGGAACCAAAACTCCCAAAATCAATCCCAACCGTCCCTTTGTGGTCATAAACCTTGTGTCAAAATTTCATAGATTTCTATTCACTTAAACTAAAGTTATAGTGCGAAAACCAAGAAAAAGGTTATTTGGGCCCTTTTTGGCCCCTAATTCCTAAAATGTTGAGACCAAAACTCCCAAAATCAATCCCAACCTTTCTTTTGTGGTCATAAACCATGTGTTAAAATTTCATTGATTTCTATTCACTTTTACTAAAGTTAGAGTGCGAAAACTAAAAGTATTCGGACGACGACGAATACGACGACGACGACGCCAACGTGATAGCAATATACGACCAAAAAATTAAAACGTATAAAAATGAATTGTTTGCTGGAAGCAATTGAAAAAAGAAAACGTATTCTAAATTAGGACAAATTATAGAATTTTCATGAGAAAAAAAGTATACATACAAAGCCCTATAAAAAGGAAGGTTTCCTGTTTAATTTTTATTTTTAATATTACTCACTATACACAACTTTTAACTATTTTACAATTTTTTTCTTCAACAATTATAAAAAAGAAGTTGTGGTATGATTGCCAATCAACCAACCCTATACAGCCACACTCATGCCATATCTTCTTATTTACATTTGTATAATGCATGGTATGCGATTACTTCTATGAATGAGACAGACAGGGGTTTGTTGCAATTTGCCGTGTTTACTATCCATTAGTCCAAATAATACACCTTATCGCTAATCCCGGCTGACCCGGCCGCTTGAACTTTTGACGCATACAACAATCACTTTTCCATTGTGGCGTCAGATATTTTGTATTGTGACGTCAAAATTTTACGGGAACCTGTGTGATATCCAGTAATGGCGGACAAATAGCGATAAGGTGTATTATGACGTCTTGAAAGGCTTCATGGGAGCAGGGTTTTATTTCTAAAAAATGGTTGAATATAGAGGAAACAGGCGGATCAATCCATTATAAAAAAGGGTTCCTAACCCAGGACGAAAAGGGGGATTGTTTAGGGAACAAAAAATCTTACCCCTTTTGAATCCGCCACTGTGGAATCACTGAAGAATGAGAAGAGCGGGCCCTTACTTTATGAAAATTTCCGCTAGGAACTATCCATACGAACCCCGAAAAAAAATCTGTGCCGTATGCTTCAATTTGTGTTATACTATAATTATACTTAGCTAAGCATCTGAGGAGACAAAATGTTATGGATACATATTTCATGTTCATTCTACATAATTCTACCTTTTAAAATTTGTAAAGTGCGTATGACGAACTTGTTGAAGGAGTTTAGGAAGTGCGTTAACGATATATAAAAGAAAGTCGTTGACGGTGACTGTCTTGAATAAAATTTGTGATTTCGTCATATTAGATTAGTCCAAATAATGACAATAATTATGCCGTCTGCCGGCAAGGCTATTTTAATATTTTTTTCTGGGACGCCTTCCTACGTAAATTAAAATAGCCTTGCCAGACGTCATAATTATTTGAACTAATATTAGATTATACAGATCATATAATATATCCAGTGGCAGATCCAAAAGGGGGGGGGGGGGGTCCGACGGTTGGACCCCCCATTTTTGACAATCAATGCATTTGAATGGGGACATGTGGTTGGGAACTCCCTCCTTGATCCCACAAGGCTGTGTAAGGACCCCCCTTTTTTTTAAATTAAGGTGGTACCTAACACTACAGGGAGTTAACTCTGTAAAATCAGCTAAACATTTTAATTACGTTGTGTTGTAAAGGGAATATTAAGCTTCTCAATGATCAAAATTGTTGTTTGTCAAACTGCTATATAACCAGTGTAATTTTTCTGACAAAACGGTTGGTTCAAAATTTTTGAAATTTTTATATACTTGTTAAAGGGTCAAAGTAAATACTTTGTCAAAATTTTATGAAAATTAAACGAGCCAAATTAATTTTAGTGAAAGTGTTAGGTACCCCACCTTTAAAATGGCTGGATATATATCATATATCAACGAAACAGTAGTCAAACCAATTGACATCTGCCATGATCTGGACATCTAAAGGGCAATATATATAGGGTAGATTTCGATAATACAAATTCCAGAAGTCAACTCAAAAATTTTCTTATACTCGCAGGACTTTCTACCGTAAACGGCCGTGGGAACCAATTTATCTAACAATTAGGAAGTGTCAAGCCCCGTCAATATATTGTCTATAATTTCCTGAGCCAGTAAACCTGGGCATAGTATCACAAATACTATTGTCCAAGAATAACGTCAGTAAAATTGTACTATTTTTTTGAAAATCTAAATACTTACATAATGACTATTTCAACGAATCTGACGATAATTAATATCCAAGCACCAGAAATGTGTGTTTAATTCTCGAGGTTAAATTCAATTTTGGAAAAACCGACTAGTTAAGCTGCTAAAATGCCGTAATCTGACCCGTATGGTGACAGAAATGTAATTAATTTAAAAAACATGACGACGAGATGCTGCATTTTTATTTTGTTCATAGCATTAATGTGTATGGTCAATTCCCAAAATGTATGTCACAAATGTGAATGCACTATCAGGTAAGTAAATATTATCTACCTATAAATTATTTTAAATGTTCATTAACATGTCTTACTATTGCCCTGTGTATGCATGCAGTGCGAAAACTAGTGACAAAATCTCGAAGAACAAAATATTACCTACACATCTACACTGAAAACACAAAATCAAAGTAAAGGATTTATAAAGGTTGATGAAGATTGTTTTAATATTAATCCACTGTTAATCCTAATCGGTCTTTAATAAAAGGGTTTTGAAATGAAGAAAATAACGCAAACTACTCAAGTTTTCTTATTTATCCATGAATAATTTATACATAATTATACAGAAATATTTTGTATTAAAACTCTTTGAAATTTCATGTATATCTTATATAATGTTTTTCTTATTTTGTCGTTTTATTTATCTTAAAAAAAGTTTCTTTTTCCAAACCAAAATGATTATAATAAAGGCGCTATATGTGCAAGAAAATGTATTCGTTAACGTATTTTTAGCTCACCTGACCTGAAAGGTCAAGTGAGCTTTTCTCATCACTTGGCGTCCGTCGTCCGGCGTCCGTCGTCTGTAAACTTTTACACAAATCTTCTCCTCTGAAACTACTGGACCAAATTTAACCAAACTTGGCCAAAAATCATCCTTGGGATATCTAGTTTAAAAATGTGTCCGATGACCTGGCCATCAAACCAAGAAGGCCGCCATGGCTAAAAATAGAACACAGGGGTAAAATATTTTGGCTTATATCTTTAAAACCAAAGCATTTAGAGCAAATCTGACATGGGTTAAAAAGTACTGGGCCAAATTTGAACTTACTTGGCCACAATCATAATTGTGGTATATAGTTTTAAAAATGTGTCCGATGACCCCACCTACCAAACAAAATGGCCGACATGGCTAAAATTAGAACATAGTGGTAAAATGCTGTTTTTGCTTTATATCTTTGAAACTAAGTAATTTAGGGCAAATCTTTCAAGATTTAAATGTCCATCAGAATAAGATCTATCCCCTCACAAATTTTCAGATGAATCCTACAACCCGTTGTTGGGTTGCTGCCCTAAAATTGGGAATTTTAAGGGAATTTTGCAGTTTTTGGTTATTATCTTGAATACTATTATAGATAGAGATAAACTGTAAACAGCAATAATGTTCAGCAAAGTAAGATCTACAAATAAGTCGAAGGACCAAAATTGCCAGAGAAGCCCTTAAGGAGTTATTGTCCTTTATAGTCAATATTGAACAACTTTTCGTCATTTTTCGTCATTTTTGTAACTTGTACAAAAATCTTCTTTTCTAAAACTATGGGCCAATTTAACAAAACTTGGCCACAATCATTACTAGGGTATCTATTTTAAAAAAGTGTCTTATGACCCCGCCTACCAACCAAGATGGCCGACATCAGTAAATACAGTAACAGGTGAGCGACACAGGCTCTAGTGTACTTTTATGGTAGGGAATTTATATTCGGGTTTAAGCTTTATGAAAGCATAGATAGGGAGTTGTACATGTAGTGTGAACACCTGTTTAATTTATATCGTGCTACCACTTTCCTGTTGGCCGATAGTATCGCCATATAAGACCCTAAAAATGGGACGCCATACCTTAGGAGTTGACCATTTGGTTGTAACATTGGGTCACCGTAGCCATATTTGGACCTTAAATCGGGACGCCATACCCTATTTTTTTTTTTTGGTAAACCTGTAACTTTGAGCGAGATCGTCGCTAGCTAATACGAAGAAGAGTTATGAAGATTTAAAACAGTCTTTTTTAAATTTCAGCGAGGAATATTCAGACATTCGAGCAGTGCGCATGGTACAACCAGTGTGCAACGAAGGTTGTTTCAAATGGTATAATGTTTATGGAGGAGCTCTCCGTATTAACTTTAAACCATTTTTTCTTCACGTTGGTGATTTCCTGTTGTGTTTCATTTTGTATGCAGAAAATGTAAGAGTTCAGATTTCACAAGAACTTCCAAATAAGTCTACATACAGTGTTAACTTTAAACGACCAGCTGGCTTAAAGCGACTTCTAGCAGTAGACGGCAGAACTAATGAGACATGTATAATGTCCTCTGGTGAAAGCATTCATTTATTTCTAGAACCAGAAAGAACTGTAGAGTCTGTTGGGTTTAGTTTTGTTGACATGCAATTCATAATGAAAAGAAAGAAGACATAAAAGCTTATAACCATTATACACAGTGTTCTTCTTTTGTCAAACAACTAGTTCATGTTTTGTCGAGCCTGTGACTTTTGTCGCAGAAAGCTTAGCATAGGGATAGTGATCCGGCTACGGCGGCGACGGCGGCGTTAGCTGACTTCTTAAAAGCTTTATATTCTAGAAGGTTGACAGGAAGCTTCATACTTTGTATATAGATGCCTCATGTTACGAACTTTCCGTCAGTCACATTTTCAATGTCATTGACCTCATTTTCATGGTTGATTGACTACTTGAAAAAAAATAAGATTTTTTGTGATGTTAAATTCTCTCTTATTATAAGTAATAAGTAAGGATAACTATATTTTGTAAGTGCGTACCTTGATAGGTCCTCATGACCGTCAGACAGTTTTCACTTGACCTCAACCTCATTGCATGGATCAGTGCACAAGGCTAAGTTTTGGTGGTCAAGTCCATATCTCAAGGACTGTAAGGTGTGCATGTTCAACTGGCAGGTGTCATCTGACCTTGACCTCATTTTCATGGTTCGGTGGTCAAAGTTAAGTTTATGAGTTTTTGTCTATTTTTCCAATACTAAATGCAATAGTGCAACTGTATTTGGTGTATCGAAATGTTTTATGATCTATATGTCAGCTGGGCAGATTTAATTTGACCTTGACATCATTTTCACGGTTCATTGATAAGTGTTAAGTATTTGTGTTTTGGTCCGTTTTTCTTAATTTATAAGCAATAGGTCATCTATATATATTTGTTGTAAGGAAGAATTGTGTTACACCCACCAGGGTACATGTGGTATATAAGGTGTATAACATCTTCCTGTTTTACACCCACCAGGGTACATGTGGTATATAAGGTGTATAACAGCCTCATGTGTTACACCCACCAGGTTACATGTGGTATATAAGGTGTATAACAGCCTCCTGTGTTACATTAACCATGGTTCATGTGGTATATAAGGTGTATAACATCCTTCTGTGTTACATCAACCATGATACATGTGGTATGTAAGGTGTATAACATCCTCCTGTGTTACATCCACCAGGGTACATGTGGTATATAAGGTGTATAACATCCTCCTGTGTTACATCCCCCAGGATACATGTGGTATATTAGGTGTATAACATCCTCCTGTGTTACATCCCCCAGGATACATGTGGTATATTAGGTGTATAACATCCTCCTGTGTTACATCCACCAGGATACATGTGGTATATTAGGTGTATAACATCCTCCTGTGTTACATCCACCAGGATACATGTGGTATATAAGGTGTATAACATCCTCCAGTGTTACATCCACCAGGATACATGTGGTATATAAGGTGTATAACATCCTCCTGTGTTACATCCACCAGGATACATGTGGTATATAGGGTGTATAACATCCTCCTGTGTTACATCAACCAGGACACATGTGGTATATAAGGTGCATAACATCCTCCTGTGTTACACCCACCAGGGTACATGTGGTATATAAGGTGTATCAAATCCTCATGTGTTACACCCACCAGGGTACATGTGGTAAATAAGGTGTATAACATCTTCCTATGTTACATCAACCAGGACACATGTGGTAAATAAGGTGTATAACATTCTCCTGTGTTACATCAACCATGGTACATGTGGTATATAAGGTGTATAATATTCTTCTGTGTTACATCAACCAGGACACATGTGGTATATAAGGTGTATAACAGCCTCCTGTGTTACATCAACCATGGTACATTTGGTATATAAGGTGTATAACATCCTCCTGTGTGACATCAACCAAGGTACATGTGGTATATAAGGTGTATAACATCTTCCTGTTTTACACCCACCAGGGTACATGTGGTATATAAGGTGTATAACATCCTCCTGTGTGACATCAATGATGGTATATGTGGTATATAAGGTGTATAACATCCTCCTGTGTTACATCAACCAGGTTACATGTGGTATGTAAGGTGTATAACAGCCTCCTGTGTTACATCAACCATGGTACATGTGGTATATAAGGTGTATAACATCCTCCTGTGTTACATCAACCATGGTTCATGTAGTATATAAGGTGTATAACATCCTCCTGTGTTACATCAACCATGGTACATGTGGTATGTAAGGTGTGTAACATCCTCCTGTTTTACACCCACCAGGGTACATGTGGTAAATAAGGTGTATAACATCTTCCTGTGTGACATCAACCAGGTTACATGTGGTATATAAGGTGTATAACATCCTCGGGTGTTACATCCACCAGGATACATGTGGTATATAGGGTGTATAACATCCTCCTGTGTTACATCAACAAGGACACATGTGGTATATAAGGTGTATAACATCCTCCTGTGTTACATCAACCAGGTTACATGTGGTATGTAAGGTGTATAACAGCCTCCTGTGTTACATCAACCATGGTACATGTGGTATATAAGGTGTATAACATCCTCCTGTGTTACATCAACCATGGTTCATGTAGTATATAAGGTGTATAACATCCTCCTGTGTTACATCAACCATGGTACATGTGGTAAATAAGGTGTATAACATCCTCCTGTGTTACACCCACCAGGGTACATGTGGTATATAAGGTGTATCACATCTTCATGTGTTACACCCACCAGGGTACATGTGGTAAATAAGGTGTATAACATCTTCCTGTATTACATCAACAAGGACACATGTGGTAAATAAGGTGTATAACATCTTCCTGTGTGACATCAACCAGGGTACATGTGGTATATAAGGTGTATAACATCCTCCTGTGTTACATCAACCAGGGTACATGTGGTTAGGTGTATAACACCCTCCTGTGTTACATCAACCATGGTACATGTGGTAAATAAGGTGTATAACATCCTCCTGTGTTACATCCACCAGGGTACATGTGGTATATAAGGTATATCACATCCTCATGTGTTACACCCACCATAGTACATGTGGCAAATAAGGTGTATAACATCTTCCTGTGTTACATCAACCAGGGTTCATGTTGTAAATAAGGTGTATAACATCCTCCTGTGTTACATCAACCATGGTACATGTGGTATATAAGGTGTATAATATTCTCCTGTGTTACATCAACCAGGACACATGAGGTATATAAGGTGTATAACAGCCTCCTGTGTTACATCAATCATGGTACATTTGGTATATAAGGTGTATAACATCTTCCTGTGTGACATCAACCAGGGTACATGTGGTATATAAGGTGTATAACATCCTCCTGTGTTACATCAACCAGGTTACATGTGGTATGTAAGGTGTATAACAGCCTCCTGTGTTACATCAACCATGGAACATGTGGTATATTAGGTGTATAACATCCTCCTATGTTACATCAACCATGGTTCATGTGGTATATAAGGTGTATAACATCCTCATGTGTTACATCAACCATGGTTCATGTGGTATATAAGGTGTATAACATCCTCATGTGTTACATCAACCATGGTACATGTGGTATATAAGGTGTATAATATTCTCCTGTGTTACATCAACCAGGACACATGAGGTATATAAGGTGTATAACAGCCTCCTGTGTTACATCAACCATGGTACATTTGGTATATAAGGTGTATAACATCTTCCTGTGTGACATCAACCAGGGTACATGTGGTATATAAGGTGTATAACATCCTCCTGTGTTACATCAACCAGGTAACATGTGGTATGTAAGGTGTATAACAGCCTCCTGTGTTACATCAACCATGGAACATGTGGTATATTAGGTGTATAACATCCTCCTATGTTACATCAACCATGGTTCATGTGGTATATAAGGTGTATAACATCCTCATGTGTTACATCAACCATGGTTCATGTGGTATATAAGGTGTATAACATCCTCATGTGTTACATCAACCATGGTACATGTGGTAAATAAGGTGTATAACATCCTCATGTGTTACATCAACCATGGTACATGTGGTAAATAAGGTGTATCACATCCTCATGTGTTACACCCACCAGGGTACATGTGGTAAATAAGGTGTATAACATCTTCCTGTGTTACATCAACAAGGACACATGTGGTATATAAGGTGTGTAACATCCTCCTGTGTTACATCATCCAGGGTACATGTGGTAAGGTGTATAACATCCTCCTGTGTTACATTAACCGTGGCACATATGATATATAAGGTGTATAACATCCTCCTGTGTTATATCAACCATGGTACATGTGGTATAAAAGGTGTATAACAGCCTCCTGTGTTACACCCACCAGGGTAAATGTGGTATATAAGGTGTATAAAATCCTCCTGTGCGACATCAACCAGGGTACATTTGGTATATAAGGTGTATAACATCCTCCTGTGTTACATCAACCATGGTACATGTGGTATATAAGGTGTATAACATCCTCAGGTGTTACATCAACCATGGTACATGTGGTATATAAGGTGTATAACATCCTCAGGTGTTACATCAACCATGGTACATGTGGTATATAGGGTGTATAACATCCTCCTGTGTTACACCCACCAGGGTACATGTGGTATATAAGGTGTATCACATCCTCATGTGTTACACCCACCAGGGTACATGTGGTAAATAAGGTGTATAACATCTTCCTGTGTTACATCAACAAGGACACATGTGGTATATAAGGTGTGTAACATCCTCCTGTGTTACATCATCCAGGGTACATGTGGTAAGGTGTATAACATCCTCCTGTGTTACATTAACCGTGGCACATATGATATATAAGGTGTATAACATCCTCCTGTGTTATATCAACCATGGTACATGTGGTATATAAGGTGTATAACAGCCTCCTGTGTTACACCCACCAGGGTAAATGTGGTATATAAGGTGTATAAAATCCTCCTGTGCGACATCAACCAGGGTACATTTGGTATATAAGGTGTATAACATCCTCCTGTGTTATATCAACCATGGTACATGTGGTATATAAGGTGTATAACATCCTCAGGTGTTACATCAACCATGGTACATGTGGTATATAAGGTGTATAACATCCTCAGGTGTTACATCCACCAGGATACATGTGGTATATAGGGTGTATAACATCCTCCTGTGTTACATCAACCAGGACACATGTGGTATATAAGGTGCATAACATCCTTCTTTGTTACACCCACCAGGGTACATGTGGTATATAAGGTGTATCAAATCCTCATGTGTTACACCCACCAGGGTACATGTGGTAAATAAGGTGTATAACATCTTCCTATGTTACATCAACCAGGACACATGTGGTAACAGTTCAAAGAGATTATTCAAAAACAGAGACCAAGTTTAGTGTAAATAATGAATAAGATTCTAGCATATCAAATCACACAAAATATCAGAACCCTACACTTAAA
>NC_086375.1:46389916-46401424 GCF_036588685.1 Mytilus trossulus | reverse complement strand
CATTGTTCTTTATTTACTATACCTGACTACAACCCTCATCATCATATGTGGTATCATTGGCTGACCAGCAGCATTGTTCTTTATTTACTATACCTGACTACAACCCTCATCCTCATATGTTGTATCATTGGCCGACCAGCAGGATTGTTCTTTATTTACTATACCTGACTACAACCCTCATCCACATAAGTTGTATCATTGGCTGACCAGCAGCATTGTTCTTTATTTACTATACCTGACTACAACCCTCATCATCATATGTTGTATCATTGGCTGACCAGCAGCATTGTTCTTTATTTACTATACCTGACTACAACCCTCATCATCATATGTTGTATCATTGGCTGACCAGCAGCATTGTTCTTTATTTACTATACCTGACTACAACCCTCATCATCATAAGTTGTATCATTGGCTGACCAGCAGCATTGTTCTTTATTTACTATACCTGACTACAACCCTCATCATCATATGTTGTATCATTGGCTGACCAGCAGCATTGTTCTTTATTTACTATACCTGACTACAACCCTCATCATCATAAGTTGTATCATTGGCTGACCAGCAGCATTGTTCTTTATTTACTATACCTGACTACAACCCTCATCATCATATGTTGTATCATTGGCTGACCAGCAGCATTGTTCTTTATTTACTATACCTGACTACAACCCTCATCATCATATGTTGTATCATTGGCTGACCAGCAGCATTGTTCTTTATTTACTTTACCTGACTACAACCCTCATCATCATATGTGGTATCATTGGCTGACCAGCAGCATTGTTCTTTATTTACTATACCTGACTACAACCCTCATCATCATAAGTTGTATCATTGGCTGACCAGCAGCATTGTTCTCTATTTACTATACCTGACTACAACCCTCATCATCATATGTTGTATCATTGGCTGACCAGCAGCATTGTTCTTTATTTAACCAGAAGGCTTCTTTACATATGCCTTCTTTAAGATCTGACATCCATGTGGCTCCAATGTCTATAACACCAGCACAGAGGCCTGTAAATTATAAAATCCTATAGTCAAGTTCTTCCATAAAATCAGGTGAAAAAAAAACATTAAATCTATAAAACCAGCACAGAATTCTGTAAAATTTAAAATTATTAATCATGTGTTGCAAGCAGTGTCCAACTAAGATCACACTTAGAGGTTCATATTTGGAAACCAGTATAAAAATAAATCAGATCAGAAATTAAAATAGTAAGCACACAACTACATGTCCACAGAATAATGTGTACAAGTTTTGAGGAAAAATCTAACCAACAATTTCAAGGAATTGATGATATTAATATAAGCAGAAATTAGTATCATCCTGAATCATGTTTTAATAGGAAAATCCAATAAAACATACTGACATGGCAGAGATCAATAATAGTAGAATCTCAGTTTGATTGGAATTCTGTCAAAGAAATTTCAAGAAAGTGTGGTTTTTTAAGATTTATTGTGAAATGAATAATTGTTTGACTGTTGCTTGTTTAATGTCCAGTGGCAGATTTTTCATAGACATCCAGAACGAATGAAATAATAATCTATTTTAAAATGTAGGCTCTGCAAGGTGGCATGACCAGAATGAAGGACCAGAAATTTGGTCAACCACTGAAAATAAGGGTATATTGGATAGGGGTAGAAACAGACCCTATACAGACCCTTAAGACAGTTGCTGCAAGTGTACTTCAATTTGCAGAGCTGGGCACTCATCCTACAATAATCATCAGATTTAACTTCCAATTCTTAATTGACTTGTCTGTAAGTTGTGAATCCTAAAAGCCAAATGATGCCCAATATTGCTAAAGGTTTACAGCTGTGATGATGGTAACCTGGGGATAAAAGTATTTATACATCCCTGAGCTGGTGGCTTCCAAAATAGGGATGATGAAGAAGCAAGCTTACAAAAGTGTACCTATATATTTATATAGCTTTCCCTTTAATCAAAACAAGACCCAAAATGAAGAAGCAAGCTCACAAAAGTGTACCTATATATTTATATAGCTTTCCTTTCATTCAAAACAAGACACAAAGTGACAGATGTGGCTCTATAGCTGCAATGACAGGCTACTTCAAATCAATCAATTTGGAGTTTTATCAATAAATTATCTAATCAATCAATCAATCAATCAAATAATGAATTTCTTTTTTTTTTCTTTTTTTCTTCTTCTTCTTCTGAATTTCTTAGTCAGTTCAGACTTATTATTTCAGGTCTAATTTCTGATATTGTCTTTATTCTATCTTGTCCATACGATTATCATCAAACACAGATATTCTGTCTGTATGACTGTCATAAGATATAAATAACATTCCAATATGTTTTCCCCTAACAAATGACCTTTTACCATTCTAATTTCCTCGTAAGATTGATAAGGAAATGTACTTATGGGTAATTGATTTGTCTTTCCCTCCCAATGACTCCTCGATAAGTTAATTGATGGATTCCGGTTAATTGGATAAATCAAAACCTGACATTTCTATAACTAGAAAACAGTAGGAAAAGATCAAATCATAGAACTTTATTCAATTTAATCCATCCTCACAAGGATCATATTATATTTTTTCTCGTAGAATTTATTAGAAAAGTTACGAAGATTTTGTATTGGAAGTCGTTGTCAAGTTATGAAAATGTTATTAACAGAATATATTGGAACATCTTCCACAAGTTCCAATTAAATATAATTGCCCTTTCTGTGTAATTAGAGGACAATCTTTAGGGGACCATGTTCAAATAAAACTCATAATTTCCTAAACATTGTATATATATGCTGTAATAAAACTTTAATCAGAGTGAATATAAAGTAATGGGATCTACCAGCACAAAGTAACTAATGAAGAAATATTATTGAAGACAGCTATCAGGGATTTTATTGCCACAAATTGAGATTATCTGCTAATATGTAAAATTAAGATTGGTGAGAGTTAAATTAAAATTAAGTAGCGTAATCTCCATTCTAATTTGTTTTTACAAGACATTATCTTTTTTGCTTTTTTGGGAGGTCTAAACGGACAAAAACTGAAACTCAACAAATTTTATTTTATGATAAACTGTCTTTTAAATTTGGATTTATTATTAATCAAGGGATACTAACTTTTGTTGATTTCTGGGTAAAAGTAAACCGTAAATTTTAAATGTTCACAAAGGTATGAAGTATACAATGGTATTAGGCTGGTATGCAGATTTCATGATATGTAGAGTTTATAACAGTAAATCTCTTCAGTGTGGGTGTAAATGTTATGTCATACCCCCTTCAAACAAGAGGCTCTCAAGAGCCTGAATCGCTCACCTTAATTTTTTTGGTTAAACTTCTCATCAATGTTTCAAAGGAGAAGATTTTTAAAGTAAGTCAACATGATGAACAAATTGTAAAAAAAAGTATATATATAAGGAGCTATGTTTCTTGACATACAAGGAAATGAAATATAAAATTTATACTAGATACTCTTAAAACTCATTTAGCCTAAGTTTGGCTGAAATTGATACAGCAGTTTCAAAGGAGAAGATTTTTTAAAGTAAGTCAACATGATGAACAAATTGTGAAAAAAAGTCTTTAAAGGGCAATAACTCCTTAAGGGGTCAATTGACAATTTTGGTCAAATTAACTTATTTGTAGATCTTACTTTGCTTAACATTTTTGCTATTAACGGTTTATCTGTACCTATGATAATATTCAAGATAATAACCAAAAACTGCAAAATTTCTTTAAAATCATCAATTCAGGGGCATTATACCTGAAAAACCAGTTACCCAATAGGCTGAAAATTTCAGGACAGGTAGACCTTGACCTAATAAATATTTTAACTTCTTGTCTTATTTGCTCTAAATGCTGGAGTTTTTGAGATATTAGCCAAAAACTGCATTTAACCCTGTGTTCTATTTTTAGCCATGACCTCCATGTTTTTTGACGAAATAGAAAATAAAACACAAACTTTATTTTATACACCCTACTGATCATTCAGTTAAAGTTTGGTTGAATTTGGTTTAGTAGTTTTAGAGGAGAAGATTTTTTAAAGTTAGCAAATGTGATGAACAAATTGTGAAAAATTGTCATTAAAGGACAATAACCCCTTAAGGGGTCAATTGACAATTTTGGTCATATTATTAAACTTATTTGTAGATCTTACTTTGCTGATCATTTTTGCTGTTTACAGTTTATCTTTATCTATAACTAGAGGCTCTAAAGAGCCTGTGTCTCACACCTTGGTATATGCGAATTAAACAAAGGAAGCAGACAGTTCATGACAAAATTGTGTTTAGGTGATTGTGATGTGTTTGTACATCTTACTTTACTGAACATTCTTGCTGCTTACAATTATCTCTATCTATAATGAACTTGTCCGTGTAGTTTCAGTGGAAAATGTTAGTAAAAATTTACAAATTTTATGAAAATTGTTAAAAATTGATTATAAAGGACAATAACTTCTTAGGGGGTCAATTGACCATTTTGGTCATTTTGACTTATTTTTGAGTCTTAAATTGCTGTACATTATTGCTGTTTACAGTTTATCTCTATCTATAATAATATTCAAGATAATAACCCAAAACAGCAAAATTTCCTTAAAATTACCAATTTAGGGGCAGCAACCTAACAACAAGTTGTCGATTCATCTAAAAATATCAGGGCAGATAGATCTTGACCAGATAAACAATTTCACTCATTGTCAGATTTGATCTAAATGCTTTGGTTTTTGAGTAATAACCAAAAACTGCATTTAACCTCCATGTTCTAGCCGTGGTGGCCATCTTGGTTGATTGGTTGATTGGTCGGGTAAAAAAACACAATTTTTAAACTCGATACATCAGTGATGATTGTGGCCAAGTTTGGATTAATTTGGCCGGTAGTTTCAGAGGAGAAGATTTTTGTAAAAGATCATGGAGATTTACGAAAAAAGGTAAAAAATTTACTATAAAGGGCAATAACTCCTAAAGGGGTCAACTGACCATTTTGGTGATGTTGACTTATTTGTAAATCTTACTTTGCTGAACATTATTGCTGTTTACAGTTTATCTCCATCTATAATAATATTCAAGATAATAACCAAAAACAGTAAAATTTCTTTAAAATTATCAATTTAGGGACAGCAACCCAACAATGGGTTGTCTGATTCATCTAAAAATTTCAGGGCAGATAGATCTTGACCAAATATGTAATTTTACCCATGTCAGATTTTCTCTAAATGCTTTGTTTTTTGAGTTATAAGCCAAAAACTGCATTTTACCCCCTATGTTCTATTTTGAGCCATGTCGGCCATCTTGGTTGGTTTGCAGGGTAAATAAACACAAATTTTAAACTAGATACATCAATGATGATTGTGGCCAAGTTTGGATTAATTTGGCCTAATAGTTTTCGAAATTGACTCGAAAGGGCTAAACGCAAAATAAAGTATCCTCGAAAATAAGTTGGTTCACAGTTTAGTTTTACTGTAAAAGTTTACTAACCAGCAGCAACACCAACCAACAAGACACACACCCATCCTGACCATGCATCATGTGCACTTAAAACCTTTTCCCAGCATCCTTCTTGTCTTTTTTTGGTGATGTGACGATGTCTCATACGATCTCTAGCAATATCTCTCAACCAATCAATTGTATGGAAATCCTCATATTGACCAATCCCGGAAGGCAGGTCCTCCAAGGTGTCCATCAAATTTGATGAACCTAAAAATAAGAATATAAATCTAACAATACATTCATGTTAGAAGTTATAATAAGAATATTAAGATTAACAGATGATTCTAATAAGCAATAAACTTTAAAATTTATGGTCTCTCTATTTGAGTCGTCCATTAACCAGCCTGGGGAGGAAGGCTGAGTGCCTGGAGAAAACCACCAACTTTTAGTAGGAAACTGACAATCCTAATCAATTACACAGATCTCATGTACAATTAATGTACAAATGTTAATTCAGTGTTTTAACATGTGAAAATCTGTAACTTAAATAATTTCATAATTTATACTTTTTACAGAAATAAACGAACCAAAACAAAAAATATAGATCAAACAACCCATGTAAAAATTTGTAAGGTTTCCGCGGAATCCAGTGTCTCGCCTACTTTTTCTGAAAATCACAGGCTCAAAAAAATGAGGACAAAAATCAATAAAAATTTTCCTCTTGATACTATCTTTTGATTGTAAGAAGCTTCTGTTCAAGTTAGGTAAAAATCCAGGATAGTTTATAAATCTAATAAATGTTTAAAAACTTTAACTGCAGACTGTATGTAATGTTAACTGGAAGAAAAACTAAGTCCATTTATAAGTAAAATACAGATACACAGGTACAAAATATTAACAAAATTTCCTTCTAAATACTAGCTTTTGATCATAAACAAGCTTCTGTCTAAGTTTGGTACAAACAAAAAGTAGTTTAAGAAAGTTATTAATTTTTTTTTTAATTTAACCACATATGTGTTGTTTCCTGGCATAAAATCTAAGTCCATTTAAAAGTAAAATACGTAAAAAAACGGATTTATTTTTTTACCAAATTTACTTCTGTATATTATCTTTTGATCATAAACAAGCTTCTGTCCATGTGTTTGGTACAAACCCAGGATAGTTTAAGAAAGTTATCAAAATTTTAAAAACTTAAACCACAGAGTGAATGTAATGTTTCCCCACAGAAAAACTAAGTCCATTTATGAGTATAATAAGGAAAAAATGGAATTTTTTTTTTACAAAATTTACTTCTGGATACTATCTTATGATCATAACAAGCTTCTGTCCATGTTTGGAAGTAATCCAGTATAGTTTAAGAAAGTTATTAAAATTTCAAAAACTTTAACCACAGAGTGAATATTTTCGGCCACCGCTGACGACAACAACACCGAAGACAACGACAACACCGAAGACGGAATGTAGGATCGCTTAGTCTCGCTTTTTCGACCAAAAATCAAAGGCTTGACAAAAATGTACATAGGAATAACTTATATTTATCGATAATGATTTTAAATAAACATGCAGTCTCTCTTCATTAACCACACAAGTTATCAACATTGAGGTTTTCAGTTTAAGAATGACAGTCACATTGAGACCACACTAGGCACTGAGTGTATTATAACACAAGATGTGCAGCCAGGGGCGGATCTAGGATTTTTAGTTAGGGGGGGGCGCAAAATTTAATATTTGCCGTGCGGAGCGAGGCGAAAAATTTTTGGAGGTTTTTTTAGGTAAAATTATTGAAATATTCTTCTTAAGGGGTGAAATGTAGATAGCTCGAACTATTGTGTGTTAAAATAAGCGAGGAATTCAAGTTTAAAGCTGAAACAGCCTTAATCCACACCTGACAACAATCTACAGATAGACGGGCGGACAGAGTGAGACGAGACAGATCACAATTGCTCACCTAACCAATATATTTTTCAAACGAAAAGTTCTACTTTTACCAGCAATTTTTAATTGTCCTTTCATACTATCTGTTTTTTACTTTTTTGATTTTCGGAGGTCGTGCCAGACTTCACTGTGTTCGCCACAAACAACTAAAATCAGAATGAGATGCATTTACGCAGATATTTTAATTTACTTGGGATCCCAGGCATACGGTAATACGGTACAGAATTCGGCTAACTAATTAGGTTGCAAGGGAGAAATAAATATAGACACAGAGATACAAATTAATAAACTAACCTTTCGCTTAAAACAGTATTTCTATCTTTCATTACGGATATCATAAAAGAATCTCACCTGCCGACTGTTTTCTGGACCGTGTCATGATGAAATTGTGAAAGTGATTTAGGGATGTTTTGGAACTTCGATTAATCAAACAAATTGATTATAAAAACCGAAAACACAATGTTATAGCTGTTTTTACTTTAACAGCTAAAAACCTATTATATCTGTCATCAAACGCAGCTCCGCGTTTGACACATTCCTTTCAAATTATTGATAGAACTTTGATAAAGCGTAGGTCAGTTGATTAGTAATCACGTTGATTCTGTGAAACTGACTGTTTTATTTATACTTTGAATGTTAAAATAAGATTGAATGGTCTCTTCTGATACTTGAAAAATGTTGAAGTCAACCCATGCTTTGCAAATTTTAGGGGGGGCGCACGCCCGCCACGCCCCCGCCTAAATCCGCCCCTGCCCAGCTTTGATCTATTCTAAATGCTGATTCAGATCAACTCCTGAAGAACAACATTATTAAAGATGATTCTTTTATTTTTTTAAGTCTGTAGTAACTGTTTTATTTACAATCATAACAAATTGTCTGATTTACATACATCATTATCATTTATACATATTTCTAATAATACTTATCAAGATTATCTTTATTGATAATTTACAGTTATCATAGATAATCTATTTACAATAATAAAAGAAAAATGTTGCTTTACACTGTCAAGTAAAAAGTGGTGCATAGTTTAATACAACACATTACCATTTTCTTGTGTAGAAGTTGGAGATTCCATTTCATCCATTTCTTTATAATTTTTAACCATATGGTGGTACATATCCTGAAGTCTTGTTAACTTTTCCATTTCCATAAACTTTTTGAATCAACTAATTTGCAAGTATGTAAGATGAATATTTGAGCCTTGTTTTAGAAAAGTGCAGTAAAATCCATTAACATCTCCAAATAATGCATATCAAATACGTAATTACTTCAGTCATCTACTATTGAAAATTTGCTTTCTAACTTCAAGCTAAATTATCAAACTAAATAGAATTCTTTTTCCAGATATTGTTCTACAAAGCACATTATTTTCAGTAAATTTAAGTCCAAAGACATTAAAAGAAGAAAAATCTTTATCCAAAACCACTTATTGCCCATAAGCAATGAAATTCCATTAAATTTCTTCAAAATTTACAGTTAAACAGTGTTGACAAATCTTCTTGACGAAAATCACTGCCGTAATTTCCTGTCACAATGCAAAATCCATACTGTCATTTTTTCCTGTGGCAAAATTATTAAACCATGTAGAGAGAACCTCCAAGTGTTAGAACCAGATCTTCTACCGAGGACATTTACATCTAGGCATATTGACAAAGTTAACGTCAACAATCTCTAACCATGATACAGACTTCCATCTAATGAATATAAAATACTATCAGACTCTCCAAACACTCTTACCATACAATTCCAATATGTATGTAAATTGGACTGCTATTTTACAGCCACAATGCAAGCTTTTAAGACCTGTCATTTATACATCTCGTAAAATTACAATGTAAACTATGTCTTTTATTCATTGTGCATATTATATATCATAACTCAATATTTCCAACAAAATTCCAAACTTGGAAACTTTTAAATTGATTTTCCTTCAGTTAATTACAAATATTACAAAAAACTCTGGAAAGCTAATGCCATTAAATCCATACAAGTCAGTTAATATATCCAGGATATTTACATATAACACCAGCAAATTTAATGTGTATGAGTCTGCATTAAACAAAACATCAAGGTGACTGATAAACAATATTCTTTATCAATGAATAATAATTGTATGGAAGACAATTATCATGATTATAAAATAAAAGGACCATTGGATGCATCAGCTGCCTTACCCCGTGGACCACAATTACAGGTAATTAACTCTATTTATTGTACAAAATTATTTTTTTAGCAAATTCATTAAGCACTGCAGAGCAATTGTGTTTACTGGTAAATCAATTAGCTTTCTGTCTTTCATTATTGAAAGGACGTACATAAGAACAAGGGTATAAAACTTAATGCAACATCTGCTATGATGGGGCATAAAAAAATTAATCATGAATTTTTATAATTTTAATTAGAAAGTTTTGATAGATTCTTTCATTGAATTCGATAGAAGAAAACAAGCACAAATAAACATAAAACTATGAATAAAACCTTATTTAAACACAACTATATTGACTCTGAACTTCTTCTCATATATAGCTTTGTATTAATTGACAGAGAAGCAGCAATTACATTGTTATTAAAGTCTATGGATGTAGACAATGTGAGAACCAAAAAAAGACCACCAGTCTTTGGATATACCCAGAATTTTACCATTTCCACAGTTACTCCCACTGGCAAGAGCTCTTACACTGTTTAAAGAACAAAATCTCTCTGGACTATTTCTTTCAAAAGTAAAATACTAGTTCCACTCTTGATACTGTGTGATTGAGGGCTTACATCTATGAGGTATATGTATTTTTCTACTACTGAAGAAGTTACTGTAAATTCAGAAATTATTGTGTGCATTTATTGTTGCTTTTTTGTCATTTTACGCTTTAATGTGATTTTAAATTTTACAATTCTGAAAAAAAAATCTTGTTTATTTTCTTATAAATATTTCAAAATGTGAGTTGAAATTATTGCGTTTACAACTCTGTCGCATTTTTCGCAATGATAAAAACCTCACTATAATTTCTGAATTTACAGTATATGGACTCCTGTTTGTCTCTAGTTTTTTCTGTTGTAAGTTAACTTAACTTTTTCCTTACGTGTACTATTCATATAGCTATATTAATCATTAATTTGATAAATGCATGCTGTTTTTTGGTGTATAGCAGTTCAATTTATCCTGTTAGAACGAGCCACAGGCTTTCTTTTACATCCAATCTTAAATTGTTTTATGCCAGACTAAACAAGTGCTCTTGGACCTTTTAGTAATGTCATCAGCTTGACAAGAAAAACATCCAATCAAAGTTTAAACAATATGTCTGCCAATAATCACCATATATATAAACTTCATTTTATTATTTGCTTTCATATGCAAGAATGATCAGGTTTTTTTTTATGAATAAACATTTATTGAAAACCAAACCAAGGACTGCATGCATGAGATTAAAGTATGCATATTTGATACCATGATTAACTAATAACGGAAGTCTCAAACCTTTCACCTTATTCATACATATACCATGTTCTATGTTTAATAAATTAGTTGTCATGGAAACACTTGTCTGGTATTGAAAGGGCTTCTCAATTTTTGACTTTGATATTCTGATTGAGAGAGCAAATTGATTAACCGTTTCCGTTAACTATTTTAAGGATCAGTTGACAAAATCAATCCTGAATTTAAGATTTATTATGAATCCCTCCTTAAACAGCTGACTAATCTATTGTGGAAAATGTTAACTGGGAAAAATTATGAGCTTGAATGAGCAGTTATTCTCTGCTTTAAGAGATGACATTTTTCAACCTATCGTTAAGAATTTTTGTGGAAGATCTACAGACACAGTTAAAGATATCAATTATTGATTCCAGAATTATATTTCTTCCTAGTTTTTCATTTTTGCAGGTTTTAATATATACCCGATTGTAAGACTGTAACTCAGGAAAATGTATGATATGAAATAAACATACCTTAAACAGCTGGTTCAATACTTATGTTAACTCTGAAGTTTATAATTAACCTTTCCCATGCTGAGCAGGGATACAAATGTAACTTAATCAAACTAATAAATAATATTTTTAACTAATGGATGAAAAAAAATTCAATTAATTCACTTATCATTTCTCATACAAATTACCAGTTAGCATAATATCTGACATTACAAAATCATATGTTAGTTGACATATTCAATGTCTTGCTA